>NW_007739604.1:14079-19828 GCF_000696425.1 Galeopterus variegatus | reverse complement strand
TTTTTTTATTGAACAAGCTTACCATTTTACAGCAACTCTTTTATCCCCATTTTCCATAAATAGGATTTTTATCAGTCAAATAATGGGAAAGTCATATGTTTCCTGGGTCTCATTATTCTATTTATAGCAGATTATGGCTACAGGCCTACCTGTAATTATTGAATATTTATTAATATTACCAAAAATATATTGGATTAGATCAGTTACCAGTAGGTAAACAATCTGGACAGGCTATTTATTTTAATGTTATACCTTCAACACATAAAAGAGTGCCTGGAATACAGAAGGTATTCAATGAATATTTGTTGAAGGAAGGGATGGATCCGCATTGGTTCAATATATTTGGCACAGTGAAAAAGTGGTATTAAATAAGTATCAACTAAATAATTTAAATTATCATCTAAAAGCATGAAACACTTCAATGGGATGCAATATCCAAAAATTTGTCAGGTATTGTAGATGTATTATTTTATCTAAAGTTGTGTTTTGTATTATACTGTATATATACTGCTGCCTAACATAACTACTATGTTCATAAATTTAGTGGCTTAAGATAATGCACATGTATTATCTCACAGTTTCTCTGTGTCAGGAGCCTACCAGGCTTAGATGTGTCCTCTGCTTCTGAGTCTCAGGAGGCAGTAATCATGGGGTTAGTTACAACTGTGTTCTCTACCTGAGTTACATATGCTTCCTTGCTCACATGGTTGTTGGCAGCATTTCATTTCTTGGTTGTTGGGTTGAAAGCTTCTTTGCTGGCTGTCGGCACACTCTCAGGTTCTAGAACCTGCCTGTAGATCCTAATTGGGTGGGATTTCCCAAATGTTTTTTTGCTTTTGTCTAGCCAGTAAGTCACAGAAAGATTCCAGTAGTACCAGCACTACAATCTCATGTAACATGATCACATACACATAATCCAAACATTCTGTAACATTTACCATGTTCTATTGGATAGAAGAAAGTCATATGTTCTGCCCATGGTGAGGGGGAAAAGATCATACAAGGGTCTAACACCACTGGAGAAAGGTATCATGGCAGCCGCCTTAAACGTTTGCTTGTCACATGCATGTAAGAAAACCCAGAGCTATTTACCCAAACACATCTCTGTTGTACTGAAGTTAAAAGAGTGATATGGGGAATTAACCATACCTTGGAAGTTATAGCTTATCTTAAATTACATATGAAAAAAGATATAAAAAGAAAGTTGTGATCATTGTTGATGCCAGAATTGTTAGAAAATTTTAAAATAATTTTTGAAAAACCAAAAGTGTAATTAGCCCAAAAAATTAAGAGATGAAAGGTAGATAGTTTGCTCACTTCTCCCAGCACTTAGTTAATCCATTGACCATGGGCATGAAGGAATTGCTTTCCTTAAAAATGACCTCTGGGGAAAAAAAATAGAAATTAGTAAGGAGTGAGAATGAGCAAAAGTACATTAAGTTTCAGAGTGACGATATGAAGGAATTGCTTTCCTTAAAAATGACCTCTGGGGAAAAAAAATAGAAATTAGTAAGGAGTAAGAATGAGCAAAAGTACATTAAGTTTCAGAGTGACGATATTAGCACTTAGCCAACCCTCAAATCGTAAATCATGGGAAAAAGTATTCAAGAGAAAAAGAGAGGGGAAGTTACTGTGCAATAATAAAGCAGAGATATGCTGAGAAAAATAAATTGAAGTCAGAACTTCAGACAATTTCTGTCAATATGGAAAAGTCAGAATATGGTTAAGGTTTCCTAAGAACTTAATTGAAGTCCCCCTGTTGAGATGAGTCTTTGCTGCTTAGAGAAAGTCCTGGTGCATAGCTAATACATAGCTCTCACATGAGAGCTGCTTCCAGGAGTAGAAGAATAATCAGGACTTCCCTGTCCTTCCCAGTTGGTCAGGCAGGTGCTGGAAAAGGTACTGGCTCTGCTTTCAAACCCTCTGAGAATTCATGAGGATTATGTTCATTAAATCAAGTGATTAAAAATTCTTCCAGAGAAAATATTTTGAATTTGAAAGCAATTCAAGCTGTTTAGACATGTTTATTTAAAGTGACATTAAAATGGGATTAATCATTAAGGAAGACTTCTTAAAATTAATTACATATTATAGATAAAGAGTAAGGTTTGTAAGCTGAATATTAAAATGTAAGGAAGAGTTAAGGTTTTGATTTGTAAATTTAATATCAAATAACAACAACAAAACTCAAAATAGTTTTTTTCTGAAATAGCATCTGCCAACTTTTTAATTAGAAGTGATTTGAGTCATTGAGAATTAATCTAAAAGGAGCAATTCTATTCCTGAATTAAGACTCAATTACAAAAGACCAAAGAGTAATTATCTTATTTAAAATAAACTATCTTAGCATAGCAGCAGCATTAAATAGAAATTTACACGTGTAAATTTATACGGAGCACATCATTCACGCTGTTCTCTCCCTTCCTGGGTATTGGATGCCTGATGCGCCGGGTCTACTGGCATCTCACAGAATGTTATAGGACCGTCACCAGGTGAACAGCTGCAGAGTGTGATAATATCAATCAACAACTAAAATATGGCTTCAAAATTATGGAAAATGTTCTTGCATATCAATATTGGGTGACGATAGTGTTTACATACATTTTTCCTTAAATACCTTAATAAGATGAGAATTATCACTCCCACAGGGCCAGAACATTGGGATAGGGTTCCCAGGCACAATAATCCCCTTAAAGAGTTAAAAATACTATATCAACTGCAGTGAAATGTCAAACTTACTCAAGTCTGGCATGTAACTATGTTAATTAATACTTATATAACTATTAACTTTGAAAAATATACAAAAGCTAGACATCAACTCCAATCTCTCCTTTTGTTAATTAGAAAACTGTGGGTGGTTCTTAAGATCAGTTTTCTGCATCACAGTTAGACTTTGGAGTACCAACATATATATATATATATTTCAATAATGGAAAATCTTCAAACATACATCATATCAAGAGTGTAAAACTATTCCTTTCATTTCCCATATAACACCTTCTGTGATCCCCCACCAAAAAAAAAGTGGGGAAACACTAACTAATTTGTATTTCTTCCTCTTTTGTTTTTCACTTAACAAACTCTCAGGTGTTGCTAGTTTAAAATGTTATTAGAAATGCAGTCGCAGCATTTGAAACAACCTGAAGAGATCTAGTCCTAATGAAGCTTCCAAATGCAAAAATTGAAATGCCAAAATACCATCAGCAGGATCTCCACTAAGATGTGACTACAGCAGTGGCAGTAAATTAACACAGTCCCGCTTTCATGGCTAAGCCCTTCAAGAGCGTGCTCAAGTATTACCTGCTCAGTGGGGTCTACACCACCCATGCTATTTAAAAATGTACTCCATATTGGGCATTCCAATATGTTTTACTTATTAAGTTTGTTTTCTATTAACTATATATCCTCCCCCCATTAGAATATTACTAAGCTCCACTCAGAGAGATTTTTGTTTTGTTCACTGATATTCCAAGTGCCAGGACAACGCCTGGCAAAAAAGTAGATGAACAATAAATGTTTGCTGAACAAATGAAGATAAAACCACAGAGGTCCATGTAAACCCATCACCTAAGCAGAAATCTAATCAGCAGACATCCTCATTATTTATAGGCAAATCGTTTTTAAATAGGTTTTTAAAATATAGTGAAGCATGGCTGCTTATGTTCCCAAATCATGAACACTCCTAATTTTCTGAATATAAATGTTAACAGCAAGTAGAATAACTTTAATAAATACATATATGTGAAACTGGCAAGGAACAAATTCTGCATGTAGCCACTAGTCTACACATTGTCATCAATGGAATAAGAATTCATCCCACTGCCACAGGCAGGAATTGGGGCAAAGAGATGATAAATTTGGGGAAAAAATTCCATTTTATTATTGACCTCATTTTTCACATCTCAAAGTAACTTTGGCAAGATTTTTTTCCTGGACTCTGCACTAATAAAACATCCCACTAGTTTTTGGAGAAATTTGGAGGCTGAAAAATTGCACTGGAGTTTGGAATATCACCAGCTACGCTTTCTCTTATTTGTGAGGATTTTTCTCCTTTGGCAATAAAAACCTAAGTGGATTGACTATCACTCTGCACACTTTAAATTTTATGTTTCAATAAAGAAAATTTAAAAAGATATCTTGCAAGTCATGGTCCTTGAGTCTGTCTTTCTGCTTTAATAGTTTTGTCTCTTAACTGTGGTTGGTTCTCTGACCATCCTCCGAGTGCTTGGCTTGTCTGCTTACTTCTTAGTCTGTTTCTGAAGAGCTCTAGTAATAGGGCAGGGCAATCCACTCCTTGATTTCATGTTCTCGATGCCTAATAGTGGGCAATTTGCTCTGTTTTGGTGGGGACTACACAGCGTTCCTCTAGTTTAGAGGTTGGAAGATGTTTTTTAAAGGGCCAGAGAGTAAATATTTTAGGCTCTGCAAACGATATGGTCTCTGTCACGCCTACTCAGTTCTACCATGATAGCACCAAAGAAGCCATAGACAATGTGTACAGAATGTGTCCCAATAAAATAAAACTTTACTCACAAAAATAGGCAACTGGCTGGATTTTGCTTCCTGTTCCAACAGTCTTTAGTGTAAGGTAAAGAATGTGACTTACATTCTGCTGAGTGCCTAACCATCTCCGTCTCAGACATCCTGGGCTATAAGGATCCTATGGCAGCTTATAAGTCTGCCTTGGCTTTCAGATGGGCCCTTACAAGCCTTTCTTAGTTCTAGGATGAGTTTGTCTTTTGTAGAATGAAGGATAAAATCCAGGCAATATGGTGTTTGTCCAACTCTCATTAACAGTTAGAGAAATAAACACATTCTTTGGTTTATTTCCTTTGCTTTATTTGTACTAAAACTATTGTTCTTCAATTTCTTAGCACCCAAACAAAAGCTGATAAAATTCTTCTATCCTAGAGAGTTTGGTAGTTTCTACTTTTGTTATGCTTATTAAAGCTCCTTTTCATGAATTAGTTATACACATGCTTTTAAAAATATTTTGATAAGTAAATAAGTAATATGCAAACAAATATATAAATGAAAGATGATTCTGAAATTAATATCAAATTATATAAAATATTCAGATGTTAGTTTACTAAGCTCTTTTTAAATTTACATTGATCCCCAAATACCAAGATTTTTTCTTTTCATGGTTTATATCAATTTACTTACCCATCTTCCTGAAACTGAAATTATTATAATTTTAGTTCTTGAATTTTAAGCACATCAAAAAGATATGTTTTAGTGATTTACTTTGATATATTTCTTGAACTGAATCATGTCCCTTTATTGCAGGAGCTAACACCTTAAATCAGAGCATATCCTTTCATTGCAGGAGCCAATTGCAGAATGAAGTAGGCAAAAACTATAAAATACTGAAAACTTTCTACCTTAAAGCTCTAGCCTTGGTAGACAATATGGTCTCTGTTGGGCCTTAAAAACTAACTCCACCTTAAGTGACATTACAAGCGGCTCCATTATAGGCCCACAAGGGCGTATTAATGTGACAGCCTAAGACGGTGCCAGGAGGAAGTAGGGTGGGAGTGTCTGTGGGAACCTTGCCTTAGCCCTTATTGGCCAAATACGTGCTTCTGCACTCATGAACACTGCATGGTTGCAATAGCTAGGCACTGAGACAGGATGCATGCCCTTGACATTTAAGCTGATAGGATTATGTTAAAACCTCCCCTCCTCATCTGCCTATAAAAGCAAGTGCTTGTGTGATAATAAATGGAACTGCTCGACAGAACCCCCG
>NW_007739604.1:12304-13326 GCF_000696425.1 Galeopterus variegatus | reverse complement strand
TATTTCTCTTTGTGTGGAGGATGCTTTTTGTTTTCAAGGGTTCAGGCTACCTTTAAATACTTCTACACGGATTTGGTCAATTAGAAATTTCTAACACTTTTATTATAATGCTTTCTTTTCCTAATTTGTTTCATACATTGGAAAATGCTTTGTGACCTGTGCTTTAAGATTGTTAATTGGTCTTACTCAGGTCAACATTCCCTGTACTATAACAGTGTTATAGTCCCCCAAAGGGGACCAGAGGGAAAGAGGAATCTGGGCCATTTGCTCGCCCACCTAAAGGAATGAGGCTAGGGCTGTTCAGGTCGGCTGACGGAGGACTCGACAGGTCTGAATTGAGATTTATAGAAATCAAGTGCTTTGGTACTGCATAACAGAAATTAAGACTTGTCTAAGTAGGAATTAGAGATTTATTAATGGCCCACACTTATTATTGACTCAAATAAATTCCATGCTTTTAAGGTTGTCATTATTAATTAGCACATGCCCTTTCCATTGCCCAAATGCCTTCCACCCTACCAAAAAAACCTTTCCACCTAACAACTTCTGTTTTCACTGGGACTCTTTCATTGCAATTGAATGGATGGACCCTCATTCAGAATAAGTTAAGCAAAGTAGAAACTGGGGGATGGGGGTGAGGTTCATGTCATTGAAAAGGCCAAGGGCAAAACTGATTTTTTCCATAGCTGGATACCAGAGCTTTGATGATGTCTATAGAACTCTGCCTTTCTATATATTTCATACCCCCCAGTCATGCATAAAGACTTTCAGCTACAAGTAAAAGCATATTCATCCTATGGTAGTTAAATCACTAAAGACATAACACATCTTATGTGACAACAAGGAGGCTAAAAGTAAGATGTCACTGACATTGGTTGAGCAGCTCAAAAATGTCAGGGCCAATAATTATACTAATACTGGAAACATGAAGATGGGAGCCAAGTTGTAGGTAGTACATCTGCATTCTAGGAAAAAAGAATGGGAGGGCAAAACTATCCAATGAGAGGAGTTCTATTTCACAG
>NW_007739604.1:9188-11001 GCF_000696425.1 Galeopterus variegatus | reverse complement strand
GATCCAGAAAGATATTGACTGGTCAAGCTTGGTTTATTTGCCTATCTCTGAACCTGTCATTCTACTCAGAAGGATAGGGTCCACCAATAAAAGTCAACATAAGGTCAGTGTCAACTGAATTATTTCAATTTTTTTCCATGTCAGAAAATGGGATACTGTTACCTAAAATAAAAGGAGGGACAGAGAGTGTATTAGTCATCTGTTGTTGTAAAACAGATTACCAAAAACTGAGCAGTTTATAAAAACATCCATTTATTGAATCTCAGTTTTCATGTGTCAGGAGTTCAGGCACAGCTTAACTGTGCCCTCTGTACAGGGTCTCAAACGGCTGCAATTAAGGTATTGTCTGGGGCTGTGCTCTTATCTGAGGTTCAGGTCCTTTCCCAAGCTCACGTGGTTGTTGGCAGAATTCACTCACATGTAGCTGTAGCACTCCAAAATGCCTTCACTTTTACCATATGATGTTACCCAAACAAGAGTAATTTCTGTCATCTTCATAGTACCCATCCACACTCAAGTAGAAGGGAGGAGATTAAACAAGTATGTATACCAAGAGGTGGGAATCTGAGAAACCTTCTTACAATTCTACCTGTCACAGAGGGTTTCCCTGTAAAACTGAACAAATCACTAGAGCAAGATGAATGAAAAAGATTGACCCTAAACATTCATCAGTTAAAGTAGGAGTTATCAAAAAACGGAGATATTACATTCACTTGGTAGTCCACTTTCTTTTATCATTTTTAAGTGACATAGAAAAATAAGAAAATTTTCTGAGTACAATTTTTCCGGAGTGATACACTTATTTGCTATAAGCCTAAATGGAAAAAGTAAGTTGATTTATGCTTGTTGTTTTCAGTGTAAGTGGCATTTCTAATGTTGATTAAACAGATTTTATATCATAATTAGCAACAGTCTATCTGTGCCTAAAGGAAAGTAAAATTGTCACAGTGGCATAAATTTCAATGTGAAAAAAAAAACTATAATGATTAAATACTATATTTTCTCCTATCAAAAATAAGCTCAGAGGTAATTCATATGGTGCAAAATATCAAAATCTAAAAGAAATATATTTTTAAACTTAACCATCTCAGTGAAAAATGAGTTTTTTCAAATATTATTTTAGAAGGTCACTGTTAAATTGAGTACAGATGTCTGAAAAAATTGCTGAACAATTGTTTATAATAACGTCATGTTACAAAGATACTGACAAAAAAGTGTACATTCTATCAAGCCAGAACATTTAAATAAACTTTTATGTCCAGAAGAAATTGGTGAGGGAAATAAACTCTTACATTAACTCAAAAAGCAGAATTTGCACCCTATCAAAGAGTTGAAAAATGTCCCAAATAATATACATAGTTCTTCTGTAATATAAGTCAAGGAATTTTTTAAAAAATATGTCATGGTAGATATTCTTTTAACAACTTGAGCTGGAATTCCTTGATACAGCTAGGAAGTCATCTCTGATATCCAATAGCAATTTGCAGATGATATAAGCAGTGTTTTTGCATCTCATTCTGAACATTTATTTTTAACTTGTCAAATACTACTCTTTCAGAGTTCGGCCCTGCAAACTGCTGAGGAGCAGGAGCAACGCTGTTATAGTACAGGGAATGTTGACCTGAGTAAGACCAATTAACAATCTTAAAGCACAGGTCACAAAGTATTTTCCAATGTATGAAACAAATTAGGAAAAGAAAGCCTTATAATAAAAGTGTTAGAAATTTCTAATTGACCAAATCCGTGTAGAAGTATTGTAAGACCGGCCTAAAAGCACGAATCTTAACTTGATGGGAAGGCTCATCTCGCAAAG
>NW_007739604.1:6307-8005 GCF_000696425.1 Galeopterus variegatus | reverse complement strand
AGAGAAATAGACTTTCTCCCATATATAATGTTTAGCATAGATCATCATGAGAGTTTAATCCTTTTTGCTGTGATAGGTCATTTATTCACATTTTTTAGAGTCATGTTCTTTTAACGGATGCAGAATTTACATAGGTCTCCTCATTCAAACTTGTCATTAAGATGCAGTCTATGTTAATGGGTTTGGAAATGATCTTCAGACATCTGTCTCTGGAACACTTAACAGTGCTAGCTCCTCAAAACAAACCCCGGACACTTCCCCTCCTCATCAGAATACATCTGTGATGCTCGGCGTTAGCATGAGAAATAATTTAAAAGCAGAATTTTATTCTTGCGTGGGTGAGGTCAGTCGTGTCAAGCTTATGAAAGCAATTGAACATACATTCAGCAACTCTAGGGAACAATGTTCCTATTTAGCATTATCATGGCTATCAAGAAGCACAGAGCACATTCTGGAAAAAAGAGAGAGAGAGATGGGGGATTATCTAAAAATTTAAATCTTGATACAGGAGGATTTGATTTGGGTTCAATTTATATTATTCTTATTGGGGGGCAGGGAGGAGGAAGGGAACTATAGAAGATAGGAAGCAGGACTTAAAATTCGTAAAAATTGTCTTTGTGAATAATTATGTACAATTTCAAACAGAAAAAGTAATTTGTGAGTTATAGATACAAAGGAGTCAGTGATTATGTGTGCCTGAATTACTGATTATCAAAAATATGAAAAAAGCTGACACATTTGCCTAAAGTAAATTGGTGATTAAACATCCAGACATATTATCTCTTGTATTAATTTTCTACCATTGCTATAACAAATTATCAAAAAATTAGCATCTTAAAACAATATCTACTTATCACAGCTCTGCAGATTTGATGCCTGGGTGGGCTTGACTCAGTTCTCTGCTTAGGGTCTCACAATCCCCAAATCACTATGTCAGCTGGACTAGCACCTGGAAACTCTGGGGGGAAAGTCTGCTTCCAACTTCATTCAGATTTTTGGCAGAATTCAGCTCCTTGCTATTGTGGGATTGAAGTTCTTATTTCCTTGCTGGTTCTCAGCTAGGAAACTCTCTTGGCTTTGTAAGGTCACCTGCATTCCTTCNTTCCTTGCTGGTTCTCAGCTAGGAAACTCTCTTGGCTTTGTAAGGTCACCTGCATTCCTTCTCACATGGTCCTCTCCATCTTCAAACCCAACAATGGCACAAGCTTCTGATATGCCTGACTTCTTCTGTCGTCAGCTTCCTTTAAGGGCTCATATGATTAGATCAGATCCATCCAGATAATCTTCCTGTGATAGGAGCAACTAATCATGGAAGTGATATCCCTTCTTATCTGTAGGTTCTTGGGATTAGGGCTGGAGATGAAATTCTGCCAATCGCATCTCTCTTTAAGAAGTCAGGGGCATGCAGCAACAGTTACCCTGTTCCCTAGTCCTTACAGTTAGCTTTTTGCTCCTAGTTCTCCAGTGCCAGAGATATCAGACCAGTTAATGCATCCCCCACACCCACCCCGCTAGCATCCCATCCCAGTTTTCTACTGGTGAAAGTTTTAACTATTTAACAATTCCATCGTTACAACGTACAGAGTCCATCTACCATCAGTGATGGGATCCTCATTGCTAGTTGGGTGAGTGTTCCAGCTTTATCCCATTTTATCGTCTGCTTCTTAGAACCATTTGTGGTATCAACTGTCTTAGAAG
>NW_007739604.1:0-5819 GCF_000696425.1 Galeopterus variegatus | reverse complement strand
GACAGAGGGAGAAGCTGGTTTGCAATGCAGTGGCAAATGACATCCGAGCTGATCCTCAAGCAAGGTCTGGAGCTAGAGTGGCCCTTCAAGGCATGATGGCTGGGCCTTTGTTATCCCCACAGCAGCCAGTCCTGACAGGCAATTCCCTGCAGCTGTGAGCAATTCTCAGTAAGGAATCGAGAGCCACCAGTGGCTGATGAGACCAAACAGTACAGTATCTACTAACACAATAATATCTATGCCATGGAAAGGGAGAAATTGTCTTTGCTCAACTAGAAGATTCTTGAGTTCTATTCCAAAATCCATGTGGTGCCTCTAAAACAAAATACACTTGATATTAAAGTGCTTACTTTATAAGAAAGCAACAGTGCATCATACTTGGTTGCCATTATAATAGACTAAGTAAAAATAACACAATATATATAAAACAGTCAAGGATCACAAAGAACAATTATGTTTTGTAAGGATGAGCACACTAAGTATCCTGATCTGATCATCATGCATTGTACACAGATATCGATATTTGACTCTGTACCCCACAAATATATATAATCAATTATGTTTCAATTAAAAATAAAATAAATGTGCTCTCTTTGAGGGTGTTGGAAACATAACAAAAAATTATCTTTCCTGGTAAGAATCTGATCATTTAAATATTCTTTTACGGCTTTACTGCTAGTCTTTTTCTCCTAATTCCACCTACTAAACTAAGTATCAGTTTCCAACAGAGATAGTGTTCGTTTTATATTTAGATGCAGCGGGGCCAAACACTCATAAAGGAAAGACTCTGGGTGCTAGAGACCTGAGCTTTAGCCCTTTCTCTTCAGTGTGACCTTGAAGAGGTCATTTAACCTCACCCTTTTTTCTCATTTTCAAAATGAAAATGTTGGAATAGTTTATCTTTAATCTTTCCAAGCCAGAAACCATAAGCTAGTTGATTTTATTCTTTTTGTGAAAAACTCTCCTCCCTTGAGTTTTCACTTTCCAGTCTGTTTTCCGCATTTGTCCTCCTCACCACTGGAGCAGCCTTGACTTGAAATATAAGACCACCCCCATACAAGCTGTTCCGATCTGCCAAGCTGCCCACCCTTCATTCTACCACTGAATGTGAGTGTGTGTGTGTGTGTGTGTGTTGCACATCCTGGCAATAGAAATTCATGGCATTCTTTCATATAAAAAATTGCCTGTCTATAAGCTAGCATCTCAAGTAGTCATAGGAGGGTTTCAAAGTTCTAAAAGGAGAAAGCTTCTGAGAGCAAATGTAAAAGACATTTTTATATTACATAGGCAAAAATGTTTTGTTTTCTTAAGTAGATTGTTTGGATCCTAAAAATTTGACTCATGTTTTTGGCTTTGACTAATGTTGAGGGAATTCACTGGCTCGCTAAGGACGGGCTTGCCTTGGCTCTGTGAGCCGCATTCCAGCATTCCAGAAGGGCTGGAGCTGGTGTGCAGGCCTTCCAGGAGGTGTGTCTCTGTTTTACTGTGCTCCTTCCCATTCCCTTCTCTTTCAGTCATTTGTTGCTTTCTCTTATGATTGGAAAAATATATTTATAAGGAAGAAATAATCTTACCACCTAGGGATGAACATTGACAACATTTCAATGTGCTTTTGGTGCTGATGCTTTATCATGCACTCAGCTTTTAGGTTTTGTGTCATCAAATATCTGAACCTTTTGGGATATCACTCTTTTAATTTGGAATTATTTTTATTGTTTCAGGAAAAAACCAATATTGTAACAAAATCATATTGAGAAATGTAGTTTATTATTTTGTTGATGGAAGTGGGGAATGAAATGCTTAAGTGTTTTGAAGAAGATTTTTTTATTGGATATATTTAAGATATACAGCATGATGTTTAGATATACATATACAGAGTGAAATATTTACTACCGTCAAGCAAATTAACATATTTGTTATCTCACATAGTCACCTTGTGTGTGTGTGTTGTAAAACTAGCTAAAAATCTATCCTTTTAGTAAAATTTCAGTACCCAATATAATATTAACTATAGTTTTCATGTTGTAAATTTGACTCTAGGCTTATTTATCCTATATAACTGAAACTTTGTACCCTTTAACCTACATCTTACCATCTCCCACCCAACTGCCTCACCTCTGGTGACCACTACTCTATTCTGTTTCTATGTATTTTTTTTTCTTAGATTCCACATTTAAGTGAAATCACACAGTATTTTCTGTGTCTGGCTTATTTCACTTAGCAGAATGTTTTCGAGGTTCATTAATGTTGTTGCAGACTTCTGATCAAGATGGCTGAATAGACAGTACCCAGTCTCACCCTCTCTCACAATCAACCAATTTACAACTATTAAAAGCAATGGTATTGCTATCTGTAATTTATAACTGTGTGCTAAGGAAGGAAGGAAGGAAAGACCTAAACAATTTTTTATTCATTATTGTTATATAGACACATACTAATACACTATTTCTTAAGTTTATTTTAGCTAAAATTTGCTGAGTTCTAATTCATTTTCTAATATTTTATAAATATAAAATTACGATCTAAATCACAACATTGTGAAGTTCATAATATAATGACAACAGGTATATAATGAGTAGTAGAAAGATAATTTTTCTCATTTCCCCATAAAAAACAGTAAGAATGAAATTAAAATAATTCTAAGTCTTATTACTTTATGTGGTGATCTACTGAAATTTTAGAGATATAGAGCAGCAACATCTTGAAATAAAATAAAATTTTCGTGTGATTATGACTGTTTAGCACTGCACCAATTTTTATATTAAAGTTATAAAACTTGCTGTATATACAAGTTGTATAAAAAAATTCAGTACTGAAATAGAAAGTGATTTTATTTCAAGAAGAAAAAAATTACTTCCTCATCAATGATTTGTTTTATTCTCTTTCTTTCTTATCCTGTATCCTCAGGGCTGGGTTGTTTAAACCACGAACAGAACCTCATGCCCATCTGAAGCTTCCAGTCACTCTTGCCGATGGGCAGGGAGAATTAGAATAGTGGTTCAGCTGGAACTAAGACACCCAACATCTATCAGCGTTGCCACAGTGTCTGATCTGACCTAGCAGCCAATGCTAGATACTGTCCTCTGCCTTGCCTGGGAAACAAACCTCCTCTTTGAACCATCTACTACACCAATTCCTGGCACTTGGTTGTGACTTATTATCAGCTAATATTTCTCTGACTTAATACACTGCTAAATTACCTAGTTCCCTAAAGGCCAGTTCTGTGCTTTTTGTTTTGATTTTGTTTTCCATCTACTTCGTTTTTTTTTTCAGCTTTATTGGGGTATACAAAAAGAAACTGCATATATTTAAGGTGTACAACTTGATGTCTTGATATATGTACACACTATGAATGACCACCACAATTAAGCTAGTTAACATATCCACCACCTCACACGGATACCATTGTTGGGGTGTGTGTGTGTGTGTGTGAGTGTGTGTGTGGACGAGGGCACTTTGGAAAGATTCATGTTATCTTTTAATTCCATTTTTACATGAACATATTGAAGGACTCATACTTCATCTAGTACAAGGGCAAATCATGATATAAAGTATAATGCTGATGAATAAAGGAAATAGAAGTTCAAGTACATCAAGTATATCAACAAATTCAAGCAAGAGAGAAATGAAAAGTAAAAATGGAACTAGCACTGAGTGGAGACTATGGCAGAAGTCAGTTTCTGTGAATGGAAGTCCTCGTGTCCCACACAGATGGAGGCAACGGTTATTGTTGAAAATTGATCAGTCATGAAATAGAGACATAAGAACAGTGTTTATAGTTTGAAAGAGAACCACTAGAAAAAGGATATGACAGAAATGTTTAAAATTGAAACTCTGAAGATTGGGATTGAGATTGGGCTTTATTAAAGGAAAGGAGACTTCTACTTCTTATTTAATATTATCTACTAATTTTGTTATCAAGTTTATATAGTACTTAATCTTATTATTAACCTATTAAAATAATTATAAAATAATTATTAAATTATGAAAATAATTTAGGAGCACTAATAACTAAATTTGATATAAGCTGCCTTGAGAAAGAAGTATTTCCAGTCTTTATGTGGATAACTATCATTGCTCACATTTTACAATCTGAGAAACTGAGGCACAGCAATTTCATGTACATAGTCCAAAGCCGAAAGATAATGAGAAGGATTTATGCTCAGTTCTCTCTAAATTCATAATCTGTGGTCCCAATTCAAACTTTCTGCTTTCAAAATATGCACTTTATCCACTAGCTTTTGTACCAGCCCCCACAAGTCCTAGCTGCAGTGGCCTAACACTAGCTCGACACCTCTTTGAAGACAACTTGATTATTGAATTACTTATTTCTCTTGCGATCCTCTCTCAGTATATTATATTACTTTTAAATTTGTTTTACTCTCAAGATGGCGACGGGTCTGGAGCGGCCATGCCAGGAGACAGCACGACCCTGAGAAGTGTGCGCTGTGATACCAGAGTACTATTTGCATTTCCAAGAGCAACAAAAAACGAATAAATCTTTGAACAACTAACCTACAACGACAAAAAAGCCGCTACAGGTTCGAGGTTTTAGGGCCGTCACAAAAGAAGATTCCTGAGAGTGCCCAAGCTACACTGCAGGTTTGAGTGAGCAGCCCGAGACAACAAAGGCCAAGTAAGTCAGCAGAGATGACACAGAAACGGAGTGGAAGGCGCTGGACCACCCCAACTCTGCGAGCTCTGTGAGTCACCCCCAGTCCAGCCCCACTTGCGGGGCGAAGCCAGTCTGGCTCCCACCCGCCTGGCTCCCGCCTACCACACCAGGCTAGGCGCCGGCAACAACACAGCCTCCATTTTCTCTGGTGGGGGCAGAGACGGCCGGCTCGGATGAGCCAGGCTGGCCCCCCTTGGCTTGGCGTGGCCCCTCACTGAGACGTGCCACTTGCGTACCTTGACGTGGGGCCCCCCGGGACCTGTGGACCGGCCTACAATCCCACGCCGCCCGTGGATCTCTGACGGGGCTGGTGGAGGGGGGGGGCCCTGGCCAGCGTTGGGAGGGCAGGGAAGAGGAGCCCACCCAGATTGCCACTCCACCACACCCTGGGCTTCGGCCCCAGGTAAACTCCCTGTTTCCGGGAGGCAGTCTCTATCTCTGTGGCCCCCAGTTTGGAAGAACCCCAAACATATTTCTGATTGGGAGAGGGGAGCCCGGAGCGCTCTGGAGCTAGATTGAAGCTGCCGGAAAGCACTCCCGGAGGGTGCCTGGGTTGACCCGTGCTGTGGTGATTCAAAGAGGAACTGTGTGCTGTGGGTCCCTCCCCCGAGGAGCTCACACCCTGGAGTTGGAGATTACTACACGGATAGCTGCAGCACCGGGAGGAAAGTGAGAGATCCAGAGGAGGCCTTATCCAGGGCCACGAAAGCACCCAAAGTGTCCCTTCCAGAAACCTGAAACTCTTCCTGGGCAGGGCGGGGCAGGGCACAGCTTTGATGTCCCAGCTGATAGACGAGGATTGCAGAACACACGCCTCAGCCCTATACTGAGCGCACAGAGTGGGTAGGGGTACGGCAAAAGGAGGCGGAGTCTCGAAAAAAAATATATATATATATATATATACACGCCCTGCGGGCCCCCTTTGCAAGGCTCAACAGCCCCACCTAGTGCACACAGAGTGGGAAAACACCCCGATAGCGAGGTGCAGAACACACATAACTTGCGGGCCTGGCAGGGAGGTATCAAGCAGCCTAGTAGAGTTCAAACTGATCAGAGAGGTGGCTCCCCGCAGAAGTCCAAGATCCAAGTGAAACTCCCTGCCAAAATGAACAAACACCCAAAAAGAGATACCAGAAATGCAAAA
>NW_007739603.1:32483-35226 GCF_000696425.1 Galeopterus variegatus | reverse complement strand
AAAAAAAAAAAAAATAGCTCTGCCTAGCAAGTTTCTGAATCTATTTAGCCTGAGCTACAACTATATGAATCATCATCCTACATTTGTACAGAACGCACTTTTCCATTTACAAAATACTTGCATGTATGTTATTTCATTATTCTTACAACACACCCGGCTGATTAGTTATTAGTGTTTCCATCTTAGAAACAAGACAACTGAGGCTTAAAGAAGTTGCACAAGACCCAGAGCCCAGTGACAGTGCAAGAGCTAGAATCCCGGGCTCCCAGCTCCAGTCTCCAAGTCCAGTTAATTAGGCCTGAATCAATTTCAGCTCCACTAAACCTGAAGAATATATGGAAACCTTGTTATATACTATCAATAGCCAAAGACTTGGAGTCAGGAGACTAGGGTGTCTTAACTCTGCTACTTAACATTTGTGAGGCCTTAAGCAAATCACTTAACTGAATCATCAAAATTTACCTCTCTTCTAGATTATCCTCCTCAGCAAACAAATATGCTGTAGTATCTCTTATCTTAAACATACAAAACCTTCCTTGTGTCAAGTCCACCCTCGATTACAGATCCATATCTCTGCTCCCTTTTATAGTAAATCATCACCAAAGAATTGCTCATACTCCCTGTCTCTTTCTCTTCCCCCAATTTCCCGCTATCCACTACAATCAGGCTTTTGTTCTCAGCATTCCATCAAAACTGCTCTTGTGAATTTTACCAACAAACATCCACCTTGCCAAACAATTTCTCAGTGCTCATCTCAAGCAACCTCCCAACAACACTGGGCCAGTTAATGCATTCCTCCTTCCTGCAACACTGTCAGTATGGCTTTCAGGAAACCACATGTTCCTGGTTTACTTTCTGTCTCACTGGTCCCCTTGTCAGCCTCTTTTTTTGGCTCCTCATCCTCTTCACACCCTCTAAATGGAGGAGTGTCCGGGCTTAGTCCTCTTTCCTTAATGACCTGTATCTTTCCACAACTTTAAATACGCCGATCTTAGATGCTGAAGTCTCAAGTCCTGGACTGAGCCTCCTCCATTCACAGATGTAATTAACTATGGGCTGACCCCATGGCTCACTCGGGAGAGTGTGGCACTGGGAGTGCCGAGGCCGCAGGTTCAGATCCTGGCTGAACACGGTGTGACACCAAGCCAAGGGTTACGATCCCCTTACCGGTCACACACACACAAACACAGATGTAATTAACTAGTCAACAACTCCACGTGGATGTCTAATAGGATACGAAAAGCAAGAGAATCCTTGACTTAACCTCTAAAGTTGCTTTCTCTCTAGACTTCCCCATCTAAATTAATGGCACCATCAACTCTCCAATAGTCACTGGAACTAAGATGACAGCAGTGGAAGTGGTGTGACGTGGGGAGAAGAGAACAAATGGCGTTGACAGTCAAAAGAACAAAATCAAAGGCTGATTTTGTTTTAGAAGTTAGATGATAATACTAACAAGAAAAAATCATCATTTAAAAGAATTAGGGTGGGTTGGTGTGGTCTACTGTTTACTAAGGTTACAATTAACTGGTTGAAACATTAATTATTAAATTGTTTTATATAGATGGACCGAGTTAGTTGGATTGAACCCTAGCTGGAGTTTTTTGATATCTCAGACTCCTGTAGGTGGTTACTTAATTGGGAGACAAGTGGAAGGGGAAAACACTGGAATACAGCACCTAATACTTTTCCTAGGGTTGAATTTGCGATGCAAACGACAGAGCAGGAAACCAGAGAACAAGAGCAGAGTGATACTCAAGATTTCAGCCGGTCCAAGGTGCTGGTTTGCATCGTTCTCTCTCTAAATGATCTCGGGAAGTTTCTCTTTCTCTCTTAGCCTCTGTTTTGTCCAAAATTGGGATTAAAAACAGCAACCCCCCCCCCGCCCTGAAATTGCAGTGTATTTAAGTCACATGTTTAGCAGAGCCTGCACTTTGCTTTTAATTCCCCCTTACCTAAACACCGATAATCATCAAGATAAATGAAGCAGCGTTAGCGGTAATATTTAGGTGATGACTTCCCTAAATATCTGTGGTCACATTGGACTTCGGACTCCATTTTCCTATTCTCGGTTCCCCCATCGCTGATTAAGAGGAGGACCTAATGCAGAACCACAAACCTAAATACCTCCAAAATGCGTAGTTCTTCAGACGCTAGGCGACACTTCCTTGTTTTTAAAGTTTCTCATTATTTTCAGTTTGTCACAGGTGAAGGGGGTTATTTATCGCTTTACTAACCTCTCCTCCAAACTGTATTGATCCAATGACTTAAGTCCACTTGGATCAACAAGTTTTCTGGGTGAAATAAGATTTTTTGGAAGAGTGCCCTTAACTCCTCCTCGGTTGAAAGGCCGTACTTGGGTTAAGAACCGCAGAGATTTAACTTCACATGGGGACCCTCTACAATACTTTCAATGGCTGCAGGCCTCACAGTAGGGGACAGTGCTAGCTGCTCGGCAATTGCAGTCGCATCTTACTCTGACTAATCTTTACCAAAAGCACGGACTAGACAGCTTTTCGCCATCCTCTATTTTTAGACAGGTTCCTCCCACCCCACCTTCGCATCACCCAGCTGCGCTGCGGAGGCAAAGAAAACACCCATTGAAGTTGGCTTCCGCCTTGAGGGACTTCCCTGTCGTGCCGACAGCCAGGCCCCAGGCCAGCAGCGGGCGGCCCCGGCGCTCCGGGCCACCAGAACCCCCCCCACCCCCCAGTCCTGAGCGGCGGGACAGCCGGGGGCGCGG
>NW_007739603.1:1603-31416 GCF_000696425.1 Galeopterus variegatus | reverse complement strand
CCCCACCGCCGCGGGGCCCGGGGCCACCGGGGGCTCCTCTCCGCTGACCGGGAAGAGAGTTCCCCGCCCAGCTCTAGGAGCGGGGACTGGCGTGGACGTGATGTCGAAGGAGTTGTCACCGTCAGCAGGCGGGTCCTGTCCACACCCCCCACCCCCTCTCCAGGCTGGTCCAGGAGGAAGATAAATTAGCTGCAGAAGACAAAAGCTAATGGTGACCGGGTACCATATAAACAGGAAATCCAAACCACCGCGACTGTACTTAGGGCCGTCCCCTAGAGTCCCCGTGGAACTTTCAGATGAAGTCAAAGCTATCCGTCACCCCACCTAATGAGCAAATGCCTCTTGAAACAAAAGGAACAGTAACAACTAGCATTGCATTGGTCTGTAGTTTTACTCACACCCACTCCAAATCGGTGCTCTGAGTAGGAGAAAATCTCGGAATCCTTAAAACACATGGGCTGTTTCTAAGGGAAGAATCCTTGGCCCCCGGTCTGTTCTGTAAATGAAAGGAAGAGGGGGAACCATGTTGTAGAAACACTTAAAAATAAAAGAGCATGATCGAATAAGTGACCCAGGGAAAAGTGACTATTGATCACAAAATTTTTATTCTGACTTTCTATCTAGAAGGAAAGCCTCTTGAAGGCAGCCCTGTCTGTATGCAGGTCAGTATTTGTTCAGCTGAGGAGGCCAGTACTTGGACAGTGCTGGGACCTGGTAGGTACTCAGTAAACATTTGTTGAATATGGACGAGAAAATGTGTTCTATATATATTTTTATATATAAGATTAAACAGTTGTATTTGGAACGAATAGTTTCTTTTCAATTGCTTCATAATGAAATAGGAGGCTGAATCAAGGTAAATGGACAGTTTCTAAGGGCAGAATCAGGTGAGCCTGATGTCCATTTCACAGACAAATCAGGATTGCCTCTCTTCAGGCACTGCAACAGGAAATCCAGGCTGTGGCTCTGTCACTGATCAGTTTCTGACCTTGAACTGTAGTCCTAAATTTCCTCATTTGTAAAGTGGAACCAGATTTTATCTCTGGGGTCCCTTCCAGCCACACATTCTTTGTTCTCCCATTGAGAGGTAGAGTCTTATTCCCCTTACCATTTTTGACTTGGGTCTGGCCTCAGTGACTTGCTCGAAGAATAGAATATGGATAAAGTGATATTCTGGGATTTTCAATGTTAAGCAATAAGGAATCTTGCATTTTCCACTGGGGTCTCTTGGAACATTCTCTCTGGTAGCTCTGAGCTCCCATGTAAGAACTTCAACTACTTTGAGACTGTCACACTGGAAAAGCCACTGTGTATGGCATCTGGGCACCAGTCCCAGCTGAGCCCTGCCTTCCAGCATCCCCTGCTGGATTCTACTGGTTTTTATTGAATCCTCCAGACCAGCCCAGTCCACCAGCTGAATACATTTCAGTTACCTCCTTTGACCCAATATGGAACAAAGGAACCACCCAGCAGAGCCCTGCCCAAATTCCTGATCCACACAATAGTGAAATGTAATAAAATGGCTGTTGTTTTAGGTTACTAAATTTTGCAATAGTTTGTTATACAGCAATAGATTTTAGATCACTAAGTTTTTTTATTGTTGTTTTAGGTCACTAAATTATTCCGTAGTTTGTTATATAACAAAAGATAACAGAGCAGTGAGAAGTATCTGTTGAAACCTGTATGGGTTTGTGCATATAAATATATAAGTAGCTGCTGCAATGAAACCCTTACCTTTTCCACCCCCTTTTGGCACATTTATCAGTTTTTTGTGAACATATTTTTACATGAAGTTTTATAATAACCTTATATAATTAAAAAAATTAAAGTTCAGAGCAATAAGCTTGAGCACATTGTGTCCAATCTATGCATTTAAGAAAGTTAATTCTGATAGAAAGAACAATTCAAAAATTTAGATAGAACTAAAAGAAAGCCCAAATAGCCAAAGCAATCCAGAACAAAAAAAAAAAAAAAAAAAAAAAAAGCCCAAAAGAAAAAAAAAAACAAAAAAACCAAAAAAAAAAAAAAAAAAAAAAAAAAAAAGCAGGGGATATCATACTCCCTGACTTCAAAATATACTACAAAGCAATAAATCAAAACAGCATGATACTGGCACAAAGACAGATACACAGACCAACAGAACAGAATAGAGAATTCAGAAATAAATCCAAAAACAGACAGCCAACTGATATTTTGACAAAGGAGCCAAGAATATACATTTTGGAAAGCACAGTCTCTTCAATAAATGGTGCTGGGGAAATTGAAGACTCATATTCAGAAGAATGAAACTAGACCCCTATCTCTTACCATATACCAAAATCAACTCAAAATGGGTTAAAGATTTAAATGTAAGACCCAAAACCATAAAACTTCTAGAAGAAAGCAAAGGGGGAACACTTCAGGACATAGGACTAGGTGAAGATTTTATGAATAATACTTCTAAGCACAAGGAACAAAAGCAAAAATTAACAAATGGAATTATATCAACCTAAAGAAATTCTGTACAGTAAAGGAAACAATCAACAGAGCAAAAAGACAACCTGCAGAGCGGGAGCAAATATTTGCAAACTACACATCTGACAAGGGATTAATATTCAAAATATATAAAGAACTCAAACAACTCAATAGTAAAAAAAAAATCCGATTAAAAGATGGGCAAAGGAAATGAACAAACATTTTTCAAAAGAAGAGATACAAATGGCCAACAGGTACATGAAAAAATGCTCAACATCACTAACCATCAGGGAAATGCAAATCAAACATACATTGAAATATCATCTCAGTCCAGTTAGACTGGCTATTATCAAAAAGACAGAAAATAACAAATGCTGGTGAGCATGAGGAGAAAGTGAAATCCTTATACACTGTTGGTGGGACGGTAAATTAGTATAGCCATTATGGAAAACAGTGTGGAGATTTCTCAAACAACTACAGACAGAACTACCATACAATCCAGAAATCCCCATACTGGGTATATATCCAAAGGAATGGAAATCAACAAGTCAAAGGGATACCAGCACTCCCATATTTATCTCAGCTCTATTCATAATAGCCAAGAATTGGAACCAACCTAAATAGCCTTCAGTGGATGACTGGATAAAGTAAATGTGGTATATATACACAATGGAATGCTACTCAGCCATAAAAGAAGAATGAAATTCTGCCATTTGCAGCAACATGGATGAGCTTGGAGAAAATTATTAAGTGAAATAATAAGACAGGCACAGAAAAAGAAATATCACTTGTCACTCATATGTGATTAAAAAAAAAGTTTATGTCATAGAAGTAGAGAGTAGAATAGTGGTTACTATAGACTGGGGAGGGGAAAGGGGAGGAGGAGATAAGGATATGGTGGTCAGTGTATACAAAATAGCAGACAGATGGGAAGAATGGGATCTAGAGTTCTGTAGCAATATAGGGAGACTACAGTCAACAACAAAGTACTGTGTATCTTTGAATAGCTAGTCACGATGATGTTGAATGTTCCCAATACAAAGAGGTGACAAATGTTTGAGATGCTTATATGCTAAGCACAATGTCGACAAAAATGTTGACAAATGCTTATATGCTAAGTACCTTATATGATCATTGAACATAGTATAAATGTACTGAAATATCATATTGTACTCCATAAATATATATAGTTATCATGAGTCAATTAAGAGAAATAAAAAGAGAAAAAAAGAGAAATAGAGAGTAGAATAGTGGGTACTAGATTCAGGGAAAGGGAGGGGGAGTGAGGGACAGGAAAAGGTTGATAGACAGGTACAAAATTACAGTTAGATAGGAAGAAAAAGTACTGGTGCTCTAGGGGAACAACAGCTAATAATATTGTACATTTCAAGATAGCCACAAAAGAGGATCCTGAATGTTAAAACCACAAAGAAATGATAAATGTTTAGGTGATAGATAGCTAACTATTCTGACTGGATCATTATAAAATATACGCAGGTATTGAAACAACAAACTGTACTCCATAAAAATGTACAATGAAAAAAATTTAAAAATAGAAAGAATTCACAAGGATGGAAATGAACACTGGAAGGGAACACCAGCTACCACGTCTATTTACCAAACTTTTACCAGCCCTTGACTGGGGGAGATAAGCAAACATCTTTGGAGTTCCCACCTGTTTTTCCAGAAATAAAAAAATTAGGGGTTTTTGTTTTTTTGTTTGTTTGTTTGTTTTCAATCATCACAAGGGGAGTTCAGCTCTCTATGGATGATTTTAGATATTTTTGGATATTTTGGGTATAAAGTGGATGAAAACAAAATATTTCCGTTTTTGGCCTTTTTTTTTTAGTTTCTGTCTATTTTGAAAAGAAAGGATATGGCTCCTTTTAAATATGCCTGAAGCCATTTAGTGATTTTCGAGGAGTCGCATCAGATTCTCCAGTTAAACACTGAAACCAAATATGTTTTAATCATGTCTCTATAACCAGAGCAAGTTGATCCCCGGTGCATTGTCAGCTCCACTCTTCTAGAACATCCTTGACCTGGGCCCTCAGGTTTTCACAGAGAGCCAGATACACAGAAATGAGGGCCCTTCCCTTCCAAGGCTTCATAGTAGCAAGAAACTACAGACTTCTGGAAACAAGATTGATGGCTTTCTTCCTTACATGATAAAGAGGATCAAGAACAGCATACAGGAGGAAGCAATCATTTCTTTTAAATATTTAAAATAAAAAACACTTTTAAATTAAAAAAAATTTAAGTATAGCCTCTACACCATTTTTAAACCTATCATATTGGCAAATATTGCAAGTTCGATAATTCCCTTTGTTGAAGATATAAGGAAATCAGCACCTTCTCCTACACTGTTAGTGGGAATATAAATTGATAAAATATATTTAAAAGGAAACTAAGTAGTTCCTATCAAATATAGAAATGCATGTTTCCATTTTTTAGGAATTTACCTAGCAGATAATCCACACACACATGTAAACATATCTGAAAATATGTTCATTATAACATTGTCTGTGATAGCAAAGAAAACTAAAAATGGCTTAAATACAGGAGATTACCTAAATAAATTAAGGTACATTCATACAAAGCAGTACTATGCAGCCATCAAGAGGGGTAGAATTGGAGTGAAGAATCAGGTCATCTGGGTTTAGATCTGGCTCCACCAGTGATTGGCCAGGGTGACTCCAGGCAAGTTTCTAAACCTCTCTGGGCCTCAGTTTCTCATCTGTAAAAAGATGATAATTATAGTGCATACCTCATAGGATTGTTGCAACTAAAACAGTGCCTGGAACCTAGTAGATACTCAGTAAATATTAGCTATTGTAAATAAAAGAGGTAGGTCTCTTCAGACTGACAAAGAAAGATGTCCAAGATACATTGTCAAGTGTAAAGAGCTAGTTGCAGAAGAATTATGTATCAGATAATCTGATTTGGCAAAAATATGTGAAAAGTGCTTGCTGTTTATTGTTTGTTTCCTCCCACTAAAATATAAGCTTCTTGAGAGCCGGGACTTTTGTTTACTATTGTATCCCCAGTGTCCATTATAGGAATTTAATAAATATTTGTTCAATGAACACAAGAAGAAAAGAAAAGAAAATTAGTTCTGGAGGTGTCTCATCCCTAGGTTCTGTACACAGGAATTACCCTTCCTGAAAACCTAAACTTTTTCATTATCTCTGTCTTTGAGAATATTTAACATTACTGCATTGACAGTAAAAAAGCATATCATTGCTTCATATAAAAAAATTCATCACTTTGCCCAGTGCCAGGCAAATATTAATTTATCAACATATATTAGCTCTAATCATTATTCATACAATATGTCTTTACAGAACATTGAATTCAACAATAATATAAATATATATGAAATGAGAAGGAACTACTATCACAATGGCCAATAATAAAGTATAGCTTCTGAAGCCCAGTATCCAGAATCTGCCCAAAACAATGCGGATACTATATCCATGATCTAGTGTAACTCTGTTTTCAACTTTGTCATGAAATCCTTTAAGGGAAAGGCAATCTTAAGGAGACACTGGTGCTCCAGGAAACAAACTTTTTTGGATGGAACCCAAATGCATCTGGCATATCTTGAATAGTTTTTTGTAGTGAATTGTGTTTTAGGGACATGAATAAAAAGGTTTATTGTTACATAATTTCCTTTCAGAGCCTTTTAAATAAAACGAAAGGGCAGATCAAGGTCCATTTTACCCAACCTCGAGAGTTAACTCCTCAGTAGCTCCCAGGAACCTATGACCTATGGAGAAAAAAAAAATGTTATTAAAAATTAAAAAAAATAAAGATAGCACCCTAAAGGACCATCATAAACTAATAACAATGGCTTCTATATTCTCTTCCATTGACCATAGCCAGGGCCTCTTCTAGCACCCATGGGACACTTGTGCACTTGAGAATATAAGATGCCCCTTCCTCCAGGGCTTGGTGAGATGAGCCTGGACTAGACTCCCTTCCCTCCAGCTTTACTGGACACCTTCATCAGAACACAGCCTGCATAACTTCACACAAGGTATCTGACCAGACAAGGCTTGCTGGAAATTTCTCAGGATCTCACTTTCCTAAGATCAGAGTTTGTAAATGTGCTTTAATTTATGAAGACAAAATGTTTTGTTTTTCTGCTCCTTTCTGCCTATAAATGTTTGATAAGTTTCTTCTTGTGTGATTCTGAGATGTTAACTTCCACCTCCCAGGTCTACCTCTCCCACATTCCCCCCAGTCACCATCGCTACCATAGTCCCTCTTACAAAAGTCTGGTTTTGCCTTTTCTGGACAATGCAATTGTGCAATCTGAATTTTTTACTGCATGTTCCTTTTATCTTTTCAAGACTTAATTGCAAAACTATCTCTGCTATACATTATCTCTTCCTTTAAATTGTCCCAAAGAAGCAACCAGCAATTCAAGCAATTTTCATATACTGGAACCAAAGTTCTCAAGGTTGCTTTAACTGAGATGCAGAAACTGATGCACATCTATCTAATTTCAACTAAACAAAACTTGCACTACCGAAGAGATATCTATACTTTTCATTATTGATATAAAATACCAAATATTTTGCTATCCAATATTGGTAGCAAATGAATAAATTCACTCACTGGCACCCAAATTGTTGTCAAAATTCTGACGAACTCTTGGGTTCTCCCAAATATTCCACATCTAATTTGTCAAATTAGTAGGATATGATGAGTGTGGACTTCTGGGTTTTTCATTTGTTTGCTTTGTTTTGTTTTTCTCAATTTGTCTCACCAGCATTCACCATGGGCAGCCACTGTGCACTAGGTTGGGGCCCTGACCTACAGGTGTAGAGTTTATTAGGAAAGAGAGCAATTTAGCAAATACAAAAATAATCATAATTACAAATTATAAGTACAATGAAGGCAAAGTGAGATCACTAGGCTCTAGTTTTACTCTGGGTAGTCAGGGAGGCTTCTCTGGGGAGGTAACATATGAGTGAAGAAATGAAGGATGGGAGAGAAGGAGTTAGTCCAATAATAAGCTGAGAGAATAGCTGTCCCAACAAGGTACTGGTGTAGATAAAGGCCTGAGGCAAGAACAGGATTAGCCCCTGTAGCCAGAGAGGCTGGAGAGCAGGTGTGCAAGGAAAGATAGAAGACTGAGCAGGCAGGAGCAACTGATTTAGTTAGGGCTTTTGGATTTTTTTTCTTGTTTCGCTTTTCAAAAACCAATCTTTAGCCTCACATCAAAAGTAATCCTTTTTCCATTATTTCCAATAGGACTCTTTGCTGTTTTTATTATTTTTTAGTAAAGTGTAGGGAGTAGATGACGGACCTGCGTGCATATGTTATGTGCATTCTGCAGCCTTTTTCAGGCCACTGGACTATTTGCTAATACACTGAAGCAATAACATAGTACTGTATTTCATGGAATCTAAGAAGCATTGATTCTAAGATGTATCTTATTTCAGAGATATTTATATGTGAAAAACTGTACATTCTAGAATCCATGCAACATGGTGGTTTGCTAAAATGGAATGCTTAACATTTTTAAAAGATTAATTTATTCGTAAGAAATAGTTTATAATTCAAAGGCCAACTCTAGATTCATATTTAATATTTAGTGTTTTCACAGCGTAAAGTCCTTTATACCAATCACACTAAAGTTACTAATAAAGCAAAGGTAAAAAGATTGATAGAGTTTATGAGCATTGAACTAGTACATAATAAGATATCAGTAGAAGTAAGTTGAAATTAATGAAAGAATTCAGTAATAAATCATTATTTGCCTAACTAAGCAAATAAATTCAGTCCATAAACTAAAAATGAAGCCTCTAACTTGTCAGTGTCACTAAATTGATCTGACTTGAGCTTGCTCACTCATACTAAATAGCTCTTGGTCTAAGCTCTTAAGAGACCAGCCCTCAGGCTGGCCAGTTGCTCGGTTGATTAGAGAGCAGCCTTGTAACACCAAGGTCAAAGGATCGGTTCCCCATATCAGCAGCCACCAAAAAAAAGAGACCAGCCCATGAAACCAGAATGCCAGCTCTTAATTCATAATGAGTACTGTAACTGATAAGCCTAGTTCACACCAGTGTCTGCCCACCCCACTTGCTGAGCATGAAATCAGAACAGAGGACACCATGGGATTTAAATGTGTAATGATCTTAAAGTCCCAAAGTCTGCAGCCTCCTTTTGTATAGGATGGGGAACTAGCAGTATAACCTTGTATTAGTCAGGGTTCTCCAGAGAGACAGAATCAATAGGATATGTTATAAATACATGAGAGGGAATTATGACTGTACATATATTAACTGGCTCTAAGTATTTCAGTTTTTAAGGACTAGCAGGATGATTATCCATCTCCTTTATGTATGTGAAGACTGTGGTCAGGGCGCAGACTGCCTTGGAAGGCTGAGAGCCACTCTTTCTCTGTGGTAACTGCTCATTTCAATCTGAACCCATTTAATGCTGAATCAAATTTAATTCTCAGAGGAAAACCCTATTTCTCAATTCTTAAAGACACCCTATTGTTACCCCCAAGTACAAGGGTACTTCAAAAAGTTCATGGAAAGATTCATATTATCTTTTAATTCTACTTTTCCATGAAGTTTTCCAAGTACCCTTGTATTACCTAATATGAGGTAATAACAATTAGCAAATTGAAATAACATTGATATTTTTCTTCCTCAGAGCCTTCCATATTACGTGATATATTGCAAGCACTTCTTAAATGCTTTTGAACAAATAATTTGATAAATGAACAAACAAGCCTAACCTAAGAATATGTTTACATAAACTGGTATCTGTTACTTCCACAAAATTTTTTTAACGAACAGAGCATTAATATAGGGATAACTCACCAATTGCTCTTAGCAGTTCATAGACTTCAACTACAACACATTTACTCAGATTTAAATGGCATGATATTTTTCATTTATCTTTGCAGTTATGAAAACATAAAAAGGGATGATTTTTGTTTTGAGTTGCAAAAGTGCAACAAAATTTAACACTTCCTTTAGGGTCAATGACACAAACTTTTAATTGTATCTTTACTATAGATAGGACGATTAAGAAATCCCTGGGAGGTTACAAACACAGTTAAGTGTGATCCCAGGTGTGTGAGCCACAACTGCCAAGTAAAAGAAAAAAAGTGGATTGTACTTTTAAAATTTAAAAATAGTTATTAAATTATCCTGTCAGTTTCCTCTAGAAGAAATTACATGAATCGTTGGTTGTGACCATAAAGTACTGCATTTAGTAACCCATTTAAATGGAAATCTTCTCTTTAATTTCTTGTTTTATATTTTGTGAAATAGAGGGAACAAAGAACTCAGAGTGTAATAGATTTCTGGACCTGCACTTGAGAGTAGTGGAAATCTACATGGAATAATTCCCATACAACCATTTCAAGGTTCTACTTTAATGACTAAAAATGCCACTCCTAAGTATTTATAGTGCAGATCAATCTGCAATGTATGTAATGTTACATACAAAGAGAGTTTCTCAGTGAATATTAACTGATGATGACTGAGATTATTACATGAATTGTTTTAAGGTGAGAAGAAGCAACATTGGATAAATTCAGTAGGGAATATTGACCCAAAAGTGTTAATACCACTTATTAAAACATTTGTATCCCTGAGTATTTTAGTACTCTTTCAAAAAAATATAAATGCTCTAACAATCATGGTTTACCAATACAAAAAATGAGGATAAGGGTGAAGACGAGATGGGAAATGGAATTTCTTTATGCTACCCAAGATTTTGCAGTCTCCTTCCACCCAATTCCTAAGGGGCCTTGCTTGCTTCAAAAACTGCTACTCTGATTCCAACATTGTCAATCTCTCCTTCTTTACTGGCTCTGCATTTTAACACACACACACACACACAATCTTCCCTAATTTTTTTAAAAAAAGGTTTATTTGGTCAGATACTCCTATGACTGCTATTCTATTTTTACTTTTCACTCACTACCGAACTTATGACAAATGATAAATGATCTGTATGTGTCCTCTTCCTGCTTATTTTCTCCAGTGCTGTCTGTATTCCACTTCCCCACCACTCTTCTGAAACTGCTAGACTTTATTGCATAAGCTTCATATCTCTGTGACATGCCATTCTTCTTGCTGTATTTACCACTTAACATTAGGTGACCTAATCCACCTTTAAACCCTTTCTCCACCATTTTCAGTATCCCACATTGTGGTGATTCTCCTCATATCACCTCTGAATTTATCCTTAGTTCTCTTCTCGTTTCCTTGTCTACCTTCTCTTCTCTCTCTCTCTCTCTCTCTGCTAACTCCCTTGGGAGATTCATCAGTGTTCATAATATCAACTCTAAAAATCTAACCTCTCTGCTGTTGGCCACCATTCTATAACTTCAGCCTCATCCTCTCATGGGGGTTCTACTGTTGACCAAATGATCTGGAAACAGATCTTTTTATTTTATTTTCAAAAGGTGAACTTTCTTGATTGTTTCTTCTTGATAAATTGAAGATCTTGACATACCCTGGATTAATTTTTCTTGTTTATTTATAATATTGGTAGATCTCCAATATTGGGATAATTTTTTTCTTTAAAATGGTTGTGTTATCCATCGGTTCCTTTACATTTCATGGCATATTGTCACAATACTAGTTTATGCCCTTGACACTGTAAACCTGGATTACATCGATAGTCTCCCAGTTGGGCTTCCAGTCAAGATGGTGGAGTAGATGGTTCCTAGTGTTGCTGTCTCCCACAAATCGACCAATATGAAACTATTAAAAAGCAACAACAGGAAGCTTGAGATCTGTGCCAGAACAGGCAGGAACCACAGGCCATGGGACCCCAGTCCAGGCCAGTGCCCACTGCCCAGAGAGTCCTGAGAGCTGCAGGTCCCACAGGCCCCAAGTCAGTCACACCAGAAAAGGCAGATGCCACAGGACCTCCAGCCCAGGTCAGTCCCCACTGCTTAGAGAGGCCTGAGAGCCACCAGGCCCACATACCCCAAGTCAGCTGCACCAAAAGAGGCAGGTGCTGTGGGACCCCCCTGCCCAGGCCAGTGCCCCCCACCCAGAGAGGCCTGAGAGCCACCAGGCTCACATGGCCTGAGTCAGCCATGCTGGAAGAGGCAGGTGCCACAGGACCCCCAGCCAAGGCTAGTTCCCACTGCCCAGAATTGGCAGTCCCTTCAGGATGCAAGCCAGACATCAGGGTGGAATGAGTGGACTGTTATACCCCCTGCCACAATGACTAAACATCAAAGGAAAGATACCAGAAATATGAAAAATCAAGAAAGTACATCACCACCAAAGGAAATTAATAACTTTCAACCTCTAGATCCTATAGAGTGGGAAGTCTTTGAAATGACTGACAGGGATTTAGAACAACAATTCTAAGGAAACTAAATGAGATACAAGAAAACTCAGACAACACAATGAAATGAGAAAAAATATACAGGATCTGAAAGAAGAAATATACAAAGAAATCAATGACCTGAAAAAGAATGTAGCAAAGCTTGTGGAGCTGAAGGATTCATTCAACAAAATAAAAAACACAACACAGATCTAACCAACAGTCTAGAACAAGCAGAAGAGAGAATTTCTGACCTTGAAGACAAGCTGTTTGAATTAACACAGGCAGACAGAAAAAAGAATTTAAAAAATTGAAGAAAATCTAAGAGAGATAACAGACAACCTTAAGCACTCAAATATCCAAATCATGGGTGTTCCAGAGGGGAGAAAAAAGGAAATGGCATTGAAAACACATTCAATGTAATAATTGCAGAAAACTTTTCGGGTATAGGGAAAGTCACAGATCTTCAGATTCAGAAGGCCCAAAGATCCTCAAACCGGCAAAACTCAAAGACAAAGAGAGAATCTTAAAATCTGCAAGTGACAAGTGGCAAGTCACCTATAAGGGAGCCATATTCAGAATAACATCAGTCTTTTCATCAGAAACCCTAAAAGCCAGAAAAGAATGGGATGATATATTCAAAATACTAAAGGACAAAAATTGCCAGCCAAGAATACTTTACCCAGCAAGGCTATCCTTCTGAAATGAAGGACAAATAGTATATTTCTCAGACAAACAAAAACTGTGGGAGTTCACTACCACTTGACCAGCCTAATGAGAAATTCTCAAGGAAGCACTGGGTTTGATATCTGAAAAACAACTATCATTGCCATGAATTCTCGAGAAAGAACAAAACCTACCAGTAAAAAAAAAAAAATGCTAATAATGAAGAAAAAAAAATAGTTTATCTACCACCACAAGAAACCAACAAATACAGAAGACAAACAGAAAATTAGAAAGAAAGGAAGAAAAGGTACTTAAGGCATCTAAACAAAACTTAATTAAATGCTAGGAGTAAATCAACACCTTTCAATAATAACTGTAAATGTAAAAACAGGATTAAATTCCCCACTCAAAAGACACAGACTGACTGAATGGATTAAAAAGATGGACCCAACAATATGCTGCCTTCAAGAGACTCACCTCACCTGTAGAGACACGCATAAACTAAGAGTAAAAGGATAGAAAAAGATATACCATGCAAATAGAAATGAAAAATGAGGTGGAGTAGCAATTCTTATATCAGATAAAATAGACTAAAACAAAGTAAATAACATAAAAGGAAATAAAGGAGGCCACTATATAATGATAAAAGGATCTATCCATCAAGAAGACATAGCAATCATAAATAAATATGCACCCAATGTCGGAGCAGCCAGATTTATAAAGCAAACACTATTAGATCTAAAGAATGAGATAGACACTAGCACCATAATAGCAGGGGACCTGAATACCTCACTCTCAACATTGGACAGATCATCTAGACAAAAAATCAATAGAGAAACACAAGATCTAAACAACACTTTAGACCAATTGGACTTGGCAGATGTCTACAGAACATTCCATTGAACAACCTGAAACTATTCATTCTTCTCATCAGCACATGGAACATTCTCCAGGATAGACCACATATTAGGTCACAAAGCAAGTTTCAACAAATTCAAAAAAATTGGAATAATACCATGTATTTCTTCTGATCACAATGGATTAAAATTTGAAATCAATAACAAATGAAACTCTGGAAACTATACAAACACATGGAAATTAAACAACATTCTACTTAATGACATATGGATCCAAGAATAAATTAAACAGGAAATCAAGAAATTTGTTGAAACTAATGAAAATAATGATACATCATATCAAAACCTGTGAGATACTGCAAAAGCAGTACTAAGGGGGAAATTTATTGCATTAAACGCTTACTTCAGAAGAATGGAAAGATGGCAAGTGGACAACCTAACACTTCACCTTAAAGAACTAGAAAAACAAGAACAATCCAAACCCAAAGTTAGTAGATGGAAAAAAATAATTAAGATCAGAGCAGAACTAAATGAAATAGAAACCAGAAAAACAATACAAAAGATCAATAAAACAAAAAGTTGGTTTTTTGAAAAGATAAATAAAATTGACAACCCTTTAGCAAGGCTAACTAAGGAAAGAAAAAAGAAGACCCAAATAACAAAAATTAGACATGAAAACGGTGATATTACAACTGATACCTCTGAAATACAAGGAATCATTAGAGATTACTATAAACAACAATATGCCAACAAATTTGAAAATCTAGAGGAAATGGATAAATTTCTGGACACAAACTACCAAAACTGAGCCAAGAAGATTTAGAAAATCTGAATAGACCAATAACAATAGAAGAGATTGAAGCTGTTATCAGAAGGCTCCAAACAAAGAAAAGCCCAGGGCCGGATGGGTTCACTGCAGAGTTCTACCATACCTTCAAAGAGGAACTGATACCAATTCCCTACAAACTGTTCCAAAAGACTGAAACAGAGGCTTTTCTCTCAAACTCATTCTATGAGGCAAATATCACCCATATATCACAACCAGATAAAGATACATCAAAAATAGAAAACTACAGGCCAATATCCTTGATGAATGTAAATGCAAAAATCTTCAATAAAATACTGGCTAACAGAATATAGCAACACATACACAAAACTATACATCATGATCAAGTGTGATTCATCCCAGGGATGCAAGGTTGGTTCAACATATACAAATCAATAAACCTCATACACCACATCAATAAAAGCAAAGACAAAAACCATATGATCATCTCTATAGACACTGAGAAAGCATTTGACAAAATTCAACAATCTTGAATGATAAAGACTCTCTACCAGTTAGGTATAGATGGAAAGTATCTCGATACAATTAAAGCCATATATGTTAAGCCTGCTGACAATATCATCCAGGAACTAGACAAGGATGCCAACTCTCACCACTCCTATTCAACATAGTGTTGGAAGTACTTGTCAGAGCAATCAGAGAAGAGAAAGAAATAAAGGGCATAGATTGGAAAAGATGAAGTCAAACTGTCCCTGTTTGTGGATGATATGATCCTATACACTGAACAGCCTAAAGCCTCTACAAAAAACTTGGAGTTGATAAATGATTTCAGCAAAGTTGCAGGATACTAAATCAATACACAAAAATCAGTAGCATTTCTATACTCCAACAGTGAACATGTAGAAAAGAAATCAAGAAAGCTAGCCCATTTACAATAGCCACCAAAAAAATAAAATACTTAGTAATAAAGTTAACCAAGGATGTGAAACATCTCTATGAAGAGAACTACAAACCACTGTTGAGAGAAATAAAAGAGGACACAAGAAGATGAAAAGATATCCCATGCTCTTGGATTAGAAGAATTAACATTGTGAAAATGTCCATACTACCCAAAGTGATATACAAATTCAATGCAATCCCCATCAAAATTCCAATGACATTTTTATCAGAAATGGAAAAAACTATGAAGACATTTACACAGAATTAAAAAAAGACCACACATAGCCAAAGCAACCCTGAGCAAAAAAATAAATAAATAAATAAAGCTGGAGGCATAACACTACCTGACTTTAAACTATATTACAAAGCTATAATAACCAAAACAGCATGGTACTGGCATAAAAATCAACACACGGATCAATGAAATAGAATACAGAACCCAGGAATCAACCCATACACCTACAACCATCTGATCTTTGACAAAGGCAGTAAGTCCACACACTGGGGAAGAGCCTGCCTCTTCAACAAATGGTGCTGGGAAAATGGATATTCATATGTAGGAGAATGAAACTAGACCCATACCTCTTACCATATACAAAAATCAACACAAAATAGATTAAAGAATTAAATAACATCCTGAAACAATAAAACTCCTTAAAGAAAACATGAGGGAAACACTCCAGGAAGTAGGAGTGTGTACAGACTTCATGAATATGACCCCAAAAGCACAGGCAACTAAAGGAAAAATAAACAAATGGGATTATATCAAACTAAAAAGCTTCTGCACAGCAAAAGAAACAATTAACAGAGTGAAAATACAACAAACAGAGTGGGAGAAAATATTTGCAAAATATACATCTGACAAAAGATTAATATATACTCAATTAAAAAATGGGCAAAGGAGCTCAATAGGCATTTCTCAAAGGAAGATATATAAATGGCCAACAGAGACATGAAAAAATGCTCAATATCACTCAACATCCAGAAAATGCAAATTAAGACCACTTTGCAATACTATCTCACTCCAGTCAGGATGGCTAATTTCCAAAAGACTGAGAATAATAAGTGCTAGAGAGGTTGCAGAGAAAAAGGAACTCTCATACACTATTGGTGGGGCTGTAAAATGGTGCAGCCTTTATGGAAAATGGTATGGAGTTTTCTCAAACAATTACAGATGGACGTACGATATGACCCAGCTATTCCACTGCTGGGAATATACCCAGAAGAATGGAAATCATCATGCCAAAGGGATACCTGTACTCCAATGTTTATTGAAGTACTATTTTCAATAGCCAAGAGTTGGAACCAGCCCAAAAGTCCATCATCTGATGAGTGGATAAGGAAACTGTGGTAAATCTTCACAATGGAATACTACTCTGTTATAAAAAAGAATGAAATACTACCATTTGCAACAACATGGATGTACTTAGACAAAAATTTATTAAGTGAAACAAGTTGGGCATAGAAAGAGAAATACCACATATTCTCACTTACTTATGGGAGCTAAAAATAAATAAATAAATAAAGGCACAAGCAAATAAAGGGTGGGGGGGGAACAAAACACAACAATCAAAACAATTCCTTGAACTTGTTAAGTAAGACAAGTGAACACATATGATGTGGGGGGGGGGAGGGGAGAGAAGGATGGGGGAAGAGGAATGGGTAAAGTGTCACGAAAATCAACTGCAGTGTATATTGAGAAGTTAAAAAAAAAGTCTCCCAGCAGTTCTTTATGATACTTCCCACTCCCCTTCTTCCAATCCATGTAGTATATCATTGCCAGACCAATAATCCACATAAGTCAATTTAAAATATTCCCTCATTCCCTGCTCAATACCTGCAATGCTCCCTGTCTTGTTAGGAAGGAAGCTTGGCTTTGCTGGTCTGTCTTTATCTCTCAGTCAAGCTTATAAATGTCTGCTGTCATGGACAGCAAAGAGTTTTGGGGTTAAACAAAAAATTCTTAGCTCTGAAACCTAAAAGCATGATTCAAGTTTTTTGAAAAGATGTATATTGTTTTTTTATCAAAATTTAACATTTTTGCCCCACAAATAATAAATGGAGAGACTAAAGAGACAAGCTACAGGTTAGGAGAGTATATTAGCAAAATCCAAAGACTTGTATTCAGAATATATAAACAAGTCCCAAAATTCAGCAAGAAAACAAACAATGCAATTTTTTAAATGGGCAAAAGATTTTAACAGACACTTTACCAGAGAAAATATACAGATGGCCCAATGTCAGATCAGATGAACATAAGAAAAGATGTTTCAACCATTTATGGAAATGTAAATTTTAATTATAATAAAATATCATTACATACCTATGAAAATGGCAAAAACAAAACCAAAATACACTGACAATAGCAAGTGCTGACAAGAGTGCAGAGCAACTAGAACTCTCATGTGTTGCTAGTGGAAATCCAAAATGGTACAAACATTCTGGAACAGTCTGGCAGTTTCTTATAAGGTTAAACATACACTCAACCATATACTGTGGTAAGAACATTCCCCCATGCTTAGAAAACTTAACCCCCAAAATGGTGGTGAAAGGTGGGGTCTTTGAGAAGTGATTGGATCATAAGGACTGTGCCCTGGTGAATGGATTAATCCATTGATGGTTTAATGGGTTGCAACAAGCATGGTTCTGATGGCTTTATAAGGAGAATGAGTGAGAAAGATAGCTCTCTTGCTCTCACCATCTCTCGCCATGTAATAACCTGACTTACTGTAGATAGTTCCCACCAGAAGAAGATCCTCACTAGACGTGTTCCCTGGACTTTGGACTTCCCAAACTCTGAAACTGTAAAAAATAAATTTCATTCCTTTATAAAATACCCAGTTTCAGGTACTCTGTTATAAGTAACAGAAATGAACTAAATATACCATATGACCCTGCGACCCCACTTAACCTAGGGAAGTAAAACCTTGTGTTCACAGAAAAAAAAAAAACTGTACATGAATAATTATAGCAACTTTATTCATAATCACCAAAATTTGGAAACAATCTCAATGTCCATTGATAGGTGAAAGATAAACAAAATGTAGTACAGTGGGATACCACTCAGGAATAAAAAGGAACAAAAATATTGATACATGAAAGACATGGATGGAACGCAAAGGCAGTACACTGAGTGAAAGCCTCAAGTCTTAAAACATTATACACTGTAACTCCATTTAAATGACACCCTGGAAAAGGTAAAACTATAGGGAGGAAGAACAAGTAAGTGTTGCATGGGTTGCAAGTGGGAGTGGTGGTGACCAAAAAAGAGATATTGCTAGGGGCTTGCCAGTTAGCTCAGTTGGTTAGAGCTTGGTACTGAGAACACCAGGATCCACGGTTTTATCCCTGCACCAGTTAGCCACCAAAAAAATTAAAAAAACAAGAGATGGTACTAGGGAAATTTGGGTGGTGATGGAACTGTTCTGTATCCTGCTTGTGTGAGTGGTTACGTGAATCTATACACGTATTAAAACGCATAGAACTGTATCCCCAAAAAAGTTATTTTTATGGTATGTCAATTTAACAAAAATTTAATTGGCATTAAAATGATAAAAGAATTGAGTGGCTACATAGAATTCCAGAACCATTCCTATTGTTATTCAGGTTGCTTAGAATGTTTTGCTATTAAAAATAAACATGAAACTAATGTTAATTAATGTATTTAATGAAAACCTATAGCAGTTAAAAGTGCTACAGTCCTCTTTTAAAGGGAGATTTTCTTTGTAAATATATTGCTATGCCTTTGATATTAAGATAAGGGATGCAAAGATCAATATAGTTCAATGAACATTTTTTTAGTATCTGCAAAAATACAAAAAAGATATTTGTAATGTTTATGAGTTAAAGGTAATTATGAGACAGAAACAATTATTGGATGGTACTAGGTATTAAAACAGATACTAATTGCCATAGTTGTTATACTAGCTATGAATCAGTAGATTAATTGTGAGTATAATGACCTTCATATAAATTAGTTTAGAATGTCATGTTAATCATTCAATGAGGAGATAGATTGTAAAGAGAATCTAAATATATCTGAGGATATGCCATTGTGAAGAAATGGCAGATGACAGGGCTACCAGAAGGATTTCTATAGACCTGCTTATCCAAGTCTTCCCAATGTAGAGAGTTGTACAGAGTTCAAGACAACAAAACATCAACTTACAAGACACCCTTGAGTCCAAACTCTTAAGGTATTGGAATTTTCCATAAAAACTCAATATGCACTTTACTCATATCTCTAATATGCCTTACTCTCTATAGAAGCCCAATATGTTGTTATTGAATTAATCTGCTGCAACAAAAATAAATCTAAGTATACAATGCAAATCCAATTTGTGAAGAAAACAGAGGGCCCAACGTGCAGGAGGACAGAACGTCAGTATGGTTGCCGACATTCTAGATGCCAAAGAAACTTCACACAATGCATGTAAAAGAGACAGGAAAGTGATACTTCTTCAGGATAGTCCACCGAAACCACAGCCAGACCTGCCTGCTCTAACCTGGACTTCTGACTATACAGGACAATTATGAGTATACTCACCAACCTATGGCAGCTATGAGTTGAATGTACAGTGTGGTATGTTTGTATGTGTACGTGTGTATTGTGTGTTAGTAGCTAAAAATTTTTATTAGTACAAATGTTAAAATCAAATGTTTGGCTCAGAGATGCAGAGAGCTTGAAAGAGCATCCCTTCATTGTCACGATAAAACACTGCCAGACTGACTGCAAGTTTCTCACTTTTCATGAATCCATCAGAGAGCTGAGGTTGCAGGACAACCAACTAGTCTAAAATCTAATGAGAGTGAGGCATATGCAGGGAGAGACAAGACCAGACCACTTGCTGACCTGGGGCAGATGCAGCCAGACACTGGTAGAAAGAACTCAGCCAGAATAATTAACAAATAGATAGAGGCTGAATATGGACTGATAAGGAATGTGGAGCCCCTGGGAGCTTCAGGTATTCGAAAGTTTTTACCCTCTTGCTGTCTCTTCTCCACGATCCCCACCAAAAGCATATTGAGATAGCAACCCTTGTTGTGCAGACCTGAGGAGCCTCTGCTGAAGGGGGTGGGGGCAGTAACCTTGAGGACTTTTTCCTTTACCTGTCTTGCAAAAAAAAGCTTTCATCTATGAGGGAAAGGGTAACAAGTGTCATCACCCTTAGGACACTGGGGAAAACCCACTGCAACTGAAGAACAGAAAAATAATTCTTCTACTCCTAGTTTCAGCCTGTCCAGGACTGACATTGGACTTTCAGAGCTAAAACTGAGAAAGTCCCTGACAAACTGAAGGGCATTAGAACTGAGATGCAGCACAGGGGAAGATCTAAAGCCAAGGGTGGAGCAGACATTGACAAAAACTACTGGCAAACCAGCTCCCAACTGAAACACAAAGTATCACTAAGGAAATGTGATGTGTGCGGTGCACTGAGGGTGACCATTGCAGCTGAGGAGGAGAATCAAACTCAGTCCTACTCCTAACTCAAACTTGCACACTAGAATTCTAGCAGAAGGACAGGTATATGCGTTTCCAGGCATAAGATCTATTTTCCTCATCTCTGCTGTCCTAAGCAAGGTGTCTGGATTTCAACAAAAAATTACAAGTCATACAAAAATGTGAGAAAAAACAATACACTGTCAAAAAATAAAGCAATTAACAGAACCAGACTCAGATATGACAGAGGTGTTGGAACTATCTGATAGGGAATGTAAATTATGAGTAATGTGATAAAAATCCCTGGTGAGAAAGGAGGACAACAGGCAAGATCAGACGGATAATTTCAGTAGAGAAATGCAAATTATAAGAAAGAATCAATCAAACTGAAATGAAAGAAATCAAAACTACAGTAACAGAGGTAAAGGATGCCTCCAATGGGCTCATCAGTAGACTTAACAAGGAACCAGTGAACTTGAACCTCAGCCAACAGCAAATGCCCAAACTGAAACACAAAGAAAAAAATTAAAACCTAGGTATTTACCCAAAGAACTGAAAACTTATGTTCACACAAAAACCTGTACATGGATGTTTATCATATCTCTGTTCATAATCATCTCACACTATAAGGCCCAGAAGTCTTTCAGCCAGTGAACAGATAAACAAAGCATGGTACATTCACACAATGGAACACTACTCAGCAGTAAAAAATAATGAACTATTGATACTTGCAACAACATCGATAAATCTTAAATATATTTTGCCAAGTGAAAGTAGAAAGACCCAGAAGGCCATATATATTACACTATTCCATTTATATAACTTTTTAGAAAAGGCCAAAATAGGAACAGAACATAGATGAGTGGTTGCCAGAGACTGGAGTGGGGGGAGTGGCTGCTTAGAAGGGGACAGCATGAGGGAATTTTGGGGGTGTCGGAACTGTGGCATGTCATGACCATGATGCTGAATATGTGGCTCTAAGCATTTGTCAAAACTCAAAGAATTATACACCACATGAGTGAATTTTACCCTATGTAAACCAAGCAAAAATATATCTAGATGTGGGGGTGTCCCAAAATGGAATACAAACTGTAACAAATGTTGCTAGCCTAACCTATGATCAACATTCCACATAACACAGGTGGAGAAGAACAGAACTAACCTATGGAATGTTAGAAATCAGTATTCTGATTGAATACTATTAAGGTTAAAGACAAAAACTATTGTACAAATACTACATACTAGTTAGTAAATGTGTTTCTCACAGGGTTATGAGTTAGCAATTCCAAAACTACTTGTGCGTACTGAGATTGAACAAACAAGTAAAAATATCGTAAACTATGCAACCCAAGTTTCCAACCATCAGAGAAAAATTAAACCCTGTGGTATTGATTGAAATTAGATTAGAACTATGAGTTCATAGTTTTAAGTTTATATTCAGATCAATATGGATGTGGCAATAAATATAAATGTGAGCATATGCATGGGGTTTATATGCGTGTGTGTATTTATAAAATCTCTTTTTTATTGATTCAAATTCATGTACCTCCTTCAAGACCAGCTCAATGCCACCTCCTCCATGAAGACTTCCACTTTTACCTCTGCAGATTCCTATTTTACTTTTTAATTCTTTTACAGCACCTGTCAGGTCTGTCTTGCACTTTTGTACATACTTTAGACAATCTTCCAGATAGCAAATTCTTAAAGGTCCTGTTTGGCTTTTATCTTTTATAACACACCCTTCAAGTTCTCTTAAACAGTATAGGCACTCAGTAAATGTTCTGAATGAAATTTAATGCTAGATGCATCTGAACTTTTAGGAATTAACATGCGCCTGAGGTAATCAATTCTCTTCAAGCTAGATTCCTCGGGGCCTCAGAAGATCCAAAGATACTCATCAGGGTACAGTCCTGGGCCCACAACTTTTTCCCTTCTTCTACATCTTCAATATCATCTAGTCCCTACGGCCATAAAAACTAAATACTGATGATCCCTGAACATAAATATCCAACTTTAACTTCTCCTCAGAGAAACTTGGTGGTCTTCCTGATCCCTTCCGCATTTCTCTCCCCATTTGCCTCCAATCCATCAAGGAGGTGTGTGCCAATCCTCTTCCAATTCTCCCTCAACCCACTCCTGTCCATCACTACCATAGTACAAGACATCATCATCTCTCCCCCAAACTTCTGGAAGCTTCCAAGCTGAACAACCTGTTTCACACTCTATTTCATTTTAATTCATTCTTTATATGCACCTAGAATGATTGTTTCCAAAACCTAAATCATATCATGTGTTTGTTTAAACTGTTTAAAATTCTTCAGTGTCTTCCCATTGTACAGAATAGAATCATCACTTTACATTTTGGCCTCAGATCTCTGCACACAACTATGCTCCCAGCTTGCAGAAAGCTCCTCAAACGCAGCTGCCTCCTTCCTTCCTCAGGGTTTTTGCAACTGCAGTTTACTTCTGCTGGAGCAGAGCTTCTCAAACCCTCTGTGGTGAAGAATCTGATCTTTTTGTCACCCCAATCTATCATGAAATTGTACTTTTGTAAAATACAGTAAAAGTCGACTACCAGAAAAAAATTTTTAAGAAATGTTATATTTTTAGATCTAACAGACATAAAGTTAGTCTATAAAACTGCTATGAAATGTTCCAAAGGCTTATTTTCAGTTTCTGTACAGATCTTATTAGGGTCCAGGAACAGTTTGCTACTGAGTAGCCTGGTGTTAGAGTACTTTGTGTATGACTGATTCCATCTGATTTTTAAGGTCTCAGCTTAAATGTCATTTTCTCAGTCTGTCCTGATCATGCTGTCTAATTAGTTTCTTCCCCCTTTAAGATATTTTCTATCACTGTACCCTATTTGTTTCATTCCTAACACATACGTAAATTACACACACACACTTCTTTGGTTACTTTATTCTCTGCCTCTCTCTCATATCTAGGTATCAGGGACTGTGACCGTTTTGTTCACTAAGGTAAACAAAACGCAAAGTCAAACAATGCCAAATAGGATTGGGGACTGATGGATTTCTCTGAGCCTTTAATGTGCTAACATGAAGTGTGAAATTCCAAGAAAACAGTTTCCCAAACTCATTTGACCTTGGACCCTTTCTTCAGGATGTATACTATAGAACACATTATAGAAAATGCTGATCTACAGAAACACCTGGAAAGTCTGAATATGTTAAAACTACTTTTACCAGGTTATAAATTTTAAGGTACATTGACATCCAGACTTAACCTGCTTTCATGATTTCAAGGTGGAGGAGAAAGTAGAAAGCTGGAATTATGCCAAGGATTTGGTAGGATGGGGGTGCAGCACTCGTCTGCCTGTTTTTCTCTCAGCTTCCTTTCTACCCTTTCATAATGTGGAGCTGAAACACTGAAAATTAAGTTTCCCAAATTTCTCAGCCAAATGACTTCAGGATAGGTTTTTCCAAAAAGAGGCGCTGGCAGGAGATTGGAAAGATGAAGAAAAATGAAAGATTTATTTTATTTTTTTAAATTCTAACTACTTCTGACAGCAGTTTAGGCTTCAGCAGCCTTCTGCAGCTCCAGCACTGTCCCCAGTTCCAACAGCAAAAAAGCAGCAGGGAAGCCAGACAGTGTCGCCCTCCACGGCCTTCTGTAGCTGCAGCAGCAGTGACAATGGGGTTGGCAGCAGCATAGTTTCCATCCTTCAGCAGCATCACTGTGAGCCCCCTCCTGGTACTCCCATGTGTTCCTCCAGCCAGGACTAGTAGCAACCTCCTGTAGTCACTGGCTCTGTATTACACACCTTCAACCTTTTGCTCCTCCAGGCCTTCCAACACTTTTGGAAGTGCTGAAACCAATTCATTCCATGAAATTCCCTCTGTTTGAAATACCTAGAGTGGTTTCTGTTTTTCTAACTGCCCACTGATTGATATCAGATCAGGATGGGAAAAGATAATACTATCTTCCAAACAGATTGCATGAGAGTAGAAAAATGTCATCTGCTCTATCTGGTATCAATATAAGTTAAGAAGTAAACAGTAAGAAAAACAGCTGGAGCAAAATGAAACAGTGAATTATGGAAACAATACCATGAATAAAAACAAGAGTGAGGGATTCTAATTTCAGTCACTCATGGGGTTACCTTTGCGTGTCATTTCACTGTTCTAAATCTGTCTTCACTTCCTTCCTTTATTGCTTCTAACACCACAGGGCAGCCAGTCATGATCTCTCTCAATCCACCGAAGCCACCCCAAATAAGCAATCTAAGTTAAGGCATGTGCTTGCCCTGACAGTGCAGCCTCAGGATGTTTCCTAGCATTGGACTATCACCCAAAATCCTGTCTAAGTAAAATCTGGAGTTGCCTCTATTCAACAGTTGCTTATTAAGTATTATTCTTGTGAGACACTAGGCAGGGAAAAAACAAGTTCACATAATGACATGTGGGAGACAAGCAATGTGTACAAATAACAGCAAATCTCTGAGTGAAACAAGCACTATCACAGGGGTGCAAATTAAGGCAGCAAGAGCTAAGAGGAGGGAGCAATTAATTCTGTGGGGATCCTTCAACAGGCTTCACAAATGACACAGTGCATGAAGTTGAGAATAGAGCTCATGGCCTTAAGTAAAAATAGCCAAGACCAGAAGGGGCAGTGGAGTCAGATTGAGTGGGTCCTTCCATGGCCAGAACGATGTCATTATCCTTTATGGCACTAGAGAGCCATGTGAGGCTTTCAGATTAAGAAATGATGTGAAAATATTTTAAAACTTGCAATATATAAATATAACTATAGGAAATAGTTGTTGAGAAATGTTGTTAGTGAGGAAGAAAAAATTGAGCATTTTATACTGTTTTCATACAATATCTGTTATGCTTAGGGTATTTGTATGGTGACGGTATCAATGGGATGCTCAAGACATAATAAGCAAAAGGAATTGTCTTAACAAATTGTCACAATAATGACATAGCTTGGTCAACTGCAAAGTTGTTGGAAAGAAATAGTTACTTATAAAGACTGAAATTGAAGTTGCAAAGAAAAAATTAATATCACTTTTGAACCACCTAGAGTGAAAACAATAGTTTTTTTTTAAAGTTTCTGGATATTACTGATTTGGAAGGACAATGAGAAATAATAATAGTTTCTGGATACAAAGAAGCTGGAAATTAGTCAATATTGTACAACAAGAAACAAATTGCAGAAATATATTCTGAACTCATTTAATTCCTACATATCCCATGATCAGTGAAGAAACAGAAATGGCATAGTGATTTCTGAATGCCATTACATGGGAAATTAGTTACAAATTTTCAAAGTAAAATGGTAAAAACACCAATAAAGCCAGCACTATTCTGAGCTACATATAAATGAGGAATTGTAACTCAGATGAGGAAGCTTTAAATGCTCTCAAATGACCTTAGGATAAATTGCACCTGAAATATCTCATTTACTTCAGTTAGCACTATATCAAAAGATGGAGACAAACTGAATGGAAAACTAAGAAAAACAGGATAGTATTAAGGATATTGATTTATGAAAAATATTATAGAAACAAAATATGTGTAACTTTGTGAAGAGATGACTAAGGAATGATGACGGTCTATAAATATTTAAAAGGTATAAACATCCAGTAGTAGGAGGAATTATTTAGCATGTTATAAAGAGCTATAATTACAGTTTATGAGATGAAAATAGACAAGCAAAGTTTAAAGCATTCAAAACTACCTTCCTTGGGATAATGGAGACTTGAATTTAAACAGACAAATAATGTGACTTTTGGGACACTTGAACATTTGTGTCTGTTTTTTTTTTCAATTTCTATTTTTTAGAAAATATTATCAACTTAATGAGAAGAGATTTATAGGCATAAATTTCTTTTCAAGTGTAAGAACAATAAATACTTAATTGTTTTATTTTTCTTCCACACTTCCTTGTAAGAGAATCTCAGGTGGCTCACTCAATCACTTGTCAATAGAACACAGAAAACAAACACAATCCATAAATACTTCCCCAATATAATGTCAATCTTCTTTTCTACTAGACCTACTTACTAGCAGTGAGCAAAACTCCCTAATTGGAACTGTGCCTAAACATTACTAAAAGATCATAATTCACTGATTTAGAGTAGTAACTGGAGTTATGTGCCTAATTGAGGTAAAGACAAATGCTGGCTGCTTTACATCAAAAAGAATCAAGATTTTATTTCCACTTGACACTAACTACCGCCTCTTTCTTTAATTGCTTCCTTCCCTACAAAAGATTTAAATTTCCAGCCACAACCACTTTCCTGTGCCAATGTTCCATATCTCATACTGTATGTCCTGCTGTTTCCTCAAACTCAATGGACTCCAAATCAAATTCATTTGACAAAAATAAAATAAAATAAAATTTGCTGCACATTTTGTGTATACCAGCTCCTGTGCTGCTGAGCTAGGGATAAAAACATGATTATGAAAGGAATCCTACAGGAAGAAGCTCCCAGATCTTGTCTCTCCACCATTAGCCATTTCTCAAGTTTTAAACTACCTAATTCTGTTATAAACACTATCTAAGGCTGGGTCCCAAAGAAGTGCATGATTCATTGAGATTCTGGTGTGCATGATTTGAGAGAGAGCTCTCTGGATAAAAGAAGTAAAGTAAGCAGGATAGGACAGGGGAAGGAGCTAAATAAGGCTGTGGTACCACCTGGAGTCCAGCTTCAGCCTGATCCCCTGGGCAGCTCTGGAGCTTGAGTGATACCACTGAGTTGATCCCACCTTGAGCCAAGGATTGACTCTTGTACTTCCATGTCTATTAATCTCTGACTATGAATAGCAATCTCCCCAGAAGGTGCTATGTGTAACCACACCATTTTTATACGGCCATTCTTTCAATGGGTAGTAATTTTCTGGAGAAGTGAGCACTATGAGCCATTATCAGCCCACTCTCGAAGCAGCTGCGGAATGTATGCACCACCTGGTAAAGGGCATCTGACTGGCCACCAGCCATGCCTACTATAAACACCATCACTTCCCTGGCTGCTTAGGGTTAGAACTACTATTCTTGTCAAGTCACACCAGATTTGTCACTAAATCATCCTAAGCTGTCCCTAACTAAAATTCTTCTTTTACACTTTCTTTTGTCTTTCCCTTTGCATTTATTCTCAACCACCACTTGGAGTAGACCCAGTCCTTATTGACTCACACTTAATCTGCAATATCCTAACCAGTCTCAAGATTTCCAGAGGGTAAAAAAGGCATCACAAATGGGCAAAGCTGATGGGTGGGAACTGGACTATACTGGAAAGTTCATGCTCTGTCTGAAAGAAACAGCCTCTGCTCAGCTCCAAATGTGGGAATTTTCACCCAGTATTGCAGATCTTCTGGTATTTCCAGAGAAGCCAGAAATCCAAATTTTTATGTGAAGATTTCTAAATTTTATATGGTAAGCAATTCTAGTTTTTCTAAAAAAGCTGTACAGAAAGAGAAAAAAATCTGCATATCAAATGTAGTGTACTCACCATAGCCATTTTACGAATTCTGGCCAAAAGTCCAAGACAAGAGATGACATTCAAACAACTATAGCACAAAATGAAGGGAGATAAAAATCTCAAGGGAGATGCAGATAAAGTGCTGTGGGGGTTCAGAAAAAACCCTGAGGTCTCATGAGTAAGGACCCTGTCATTATTAGATTTTCCATCTCTGGTCCAGCACAATGCATGGCACATAAAAATCCCAAACAAATATTTGAACAAACAAATGAACAAAGGAGCAAACAGAGGAACATGTATCTCCATTTGTTGTTGGAATGCAAAGCAAGGACAGTATATAACCAAGCAATCATCCTAGTAGCTGCCAAGCACAGAGTGGAAGCTGCCCGACACTGTCCTCTGGGGCTCTGTCAGCCAGGGTTACTCAGACACAGACCCCACTTTTCTTCTCTCAGCCTCACCTCACAAAAAGCATGTGTCAGGGTGCCACTAAATGCTGTTCCTGAGTTTGCAGGCAACAGCAGCAAAGAGGAGAGGCCACAATTAGTCTCTAATAATAAACAGACTTTGGTCAGGTCTATGGTATGGGGTGTATAGCAGCAGTGGCCACCACTGCACATCCCTACCTCTTTCAGCAATATCCCCCAACATACCCAGTATGAGTAGCTCTTTGTTTTCACGCCACAGATTCCTGACTTCCAGGCCTTCTTGGGGAATCTGAGCCAGAAGCTACTCTTGCAATCATTGCAAAGTGGTAGTGACTTTGGGCCACAGTTCACCATCACCTAGCAGGGCTCTCTTCCTGAGCATTTAAGTTCCACCGATGCCTGTGGAAGGGACCTGAGCTGCCAAAAGGCCATTCCAGAAAAGCTGAGCTGAGTCAAGTCTAGGGATGCACAGTGTGCAGTTGGCTGACTCCAGGAATCTGAAGCCTTTTTCCAGAATGATCCATGTGCTCATGCATCCCTCCCATCACATTGAAATAGTTCCTTCCACAGCAGTCTGTGATCACGTTTCTCTGTCCTAAATGACATCTAAACATGAGGCACCTTCACTAAATGGGCTCATCTGTTTGATGTCTGGGCCTATTTCTCTAGGATGTTTCTTCATTATCCATTAAGGCAGAGTTTGGGTAAGACAGAATCCCTACCTTCTGGAATTCTCAATCGCCTCAGCTTTTGCAAGGTGCATTCAGGGCTCACCTCCAGGCTGAATTAGAATTAATACATCCTGAATGTAAACATTTTTTGTCTTGTGCTGGTTATTTGAATTCTACCACACAACCTTTTGTCTGCTGCTTTGCATTTAAAAACAATTTTTTTGTTCATTACGTATTTGAAATTCTTTTCACTATTTACAGAATTAGCTTTTGACGAATAAGCCTTTCGCTAATAGGCCTGCCTCTGCCTGCCTCTTCTTGTGCTCCTAGAAAATACCTACTCACCTTTTACATCCACCTGGCAAAACCCCAATGAAGCCAGTTCTCCATCTGCCTTAGCTCTGCCACACTGAGTGCTGAAAAAAAAATCACACAATAAACCAAGCCCAAGTCCCTTGTTTGTTCTCTTTCAGCAGGCACAGGCCTCTTCCTTCACAGAATTAGCAGCTTTCATCCCGAAACTCCCCAAACTCACGGCCTCTGCCACCCCACTGTAATCACATCCACCACCGCCCCTCCACCGGCTGCAGAGGAGGTGAGTCCTCTTCCCACGAGTCTCTCCACCCATCTGCAGAGCTCGTTCTCTCGCACCCTCTGGTCTTCAGCCTTGCCCTCCCTACTGCAGCAGCTGGACACATCTGAGCATGACCTTGTCCAGTGGCTTGCTGCTCACACCTTCCTGTTCTCTCCCTTCTCCTTTTGTGCCTCTGTGTCCTTACTGCCGCGTCTTCCTTCTAACTTTT
>NW_007739603.1:0-367 GCF_000696425.1 Galeopterus variegatus | reverse complement strand
TTCTCTCCCTTCTCCTTTTGTGCCTCTGTGTCCTTACTGCCGCGTCTTCCTTCTAACTTTTTTTTTTTTTCTTTTATCTTTTTTCCGTGTCCGGCAACGGATCGCAACCCTCAGTGTTGCCCCCGTACCCTCGTTCTCTCGCACCCTCTGGTCTTCAGCCTTGCCCTCCCTACTGCAGCAGCTGGACACATCTGAGCATGACCTTGTCCAGTGGCTTGCTGCTCACACCTTCCTGTTCTCTCCCTTCTCCTTTTGTGCCTCTGTGTCCTTACTGCCGCGTCTTCCTTCTAACTTTTGATGTGCCTTAGTATTCTATCCTAAATAACCCTCTTCACATTTCCTTACTCTCTATCTCAAAATAATTTGT
>NW_007739602.1:29295-35228 GCF_000696425.1 Galeopterus variegatus | reverse complement strand
ATGGCTGTGTTTGTCAATTTGGTTTGCCTACTCTGTGACTGCTCAGATGGCCCTTAGTTTTTTATATGTGTGTTTGCCTCGGGAGTTGGGCTTTACCAGGAAGTTTCCTCTCTGGTCAGCTCTGGGAGTTCTCCCTGTTCCTTGAGTTCTGGCCCTGGCAGCTGGATCCTGTCCTGCCGGCCCGACAGGGTTTGTGAGATCTGTAAGTCTCCGCCTCGCTATCCGGGCGTTTCCCCTCTCTGTGTGCACACGATGGGGCCTTCCGGAGGGTGCGTCTTTTTTTCCGAGACTCCTCCTCCCTTGCCAGACCCCTCCCCTCTCTGTGCGCTCAGTACAGGGCTGGGGCGTGTCTTCTGCAATCCTCGTCTCTCTGCCCCGCCTGGCCCCAAAGGGGTCTCAGGCCTCCGCCACGGACACTGTGGGTGTTCCTGCGGCCCTGGTCAAGGTCCTCTCTGGGCCTCCCACCTTCCCCCCGGTATTGCGGCCCCCTGTGTGGTTGAGTTATCTCCCACACCAGGGCGCGAGCCCCCCGAGGGAGGATTCCACAGCACACAGTTCCTCTTTGAATCCCCCCGGCGTGAGCCGGCTCAGCACCCTCAGGCTGTCAGCTCTCCGGCAGGATCAAGCGGGCTCAGGGCACCCCGGTCACCCCTCTCCCAACCAGAAATCAGTCTGGGGTTTTTCCGAACTGAAGNTGCTGGCCGGGGGCTCCCCATGCCACCAGCCCTGCCAGAGATCCGCGGGTGGAGTGGGATTTGTGGCCGGTCCACAGGCCCCGGGGGGCCCCGCGCTGAGGCACACAGGTGGCACGGCTCAGTGAGGAGCCACGCCAAGTGAAGATGGCTGGCTTGCCCGATCTGAGCTGGCCGGCTCTTCCCCACCTGGAGAAAATGGAGGCAGCACTGATGAAGGCACCTAGCCTGGTGCAGTAAGCGGGGGCCGGGTGGGCCTTTGCCCCCCAAGCGGGGCTGGGCTGGGGGTCAGTCACAAAGCTCCCAGAGCTGGGCCGGTCCCACGCCTTCCTCTCTGTCTCTGCGTCGCCGCTGCTGTCTTTCCTGGCCTTTGTTGCCTTGGGCTGCTCGGTCTCCGAGCACGATTGGGGCGCTCTCAGGAATCTTCTTTTGCATCGGCCCTAAAACCTCGAGACTGTAGTTGCTTTTTTTCGTTGTAGATTAGTTGATCAGTGATTTATTTGTTTTTTGTTGCTCTTGGAAATGCAAATAGTACTCTGGCAGCACAGCGCACACTTCTCAGGCTCGCTCTGTCCTCTGGCACTCCCGCTCCAGACCCATCGCCGTCATCCAGAAGCCCTGGCCTCGCTTTTAAACTTGCTTCCCATTGTTTTATCCAAATAATGGACGCACGTGGTTCAGTGAAAGCAACAGCCCCCACCCCGCCCGTCCAATGCCTGTCCCCATCAATCGCAAACAGCCACTTTCTGTATGCGGTTCTTCGGGTAGTTACCTCCACAGTCTCCACAACAATCTCATGAGGTAGCTGCTCCTATTATCTCCATTTTACAGATGAGGAAACTGAGTCTTAATGGAGATAAGTGGTTTGCCTAGGGGCACTGGAGCTAGGAAAGCAGAGCCAGGGCTGGACTCCAGATCTATGCTTGAAATCTCAGCACTGGGTGAGAGGTGGCTCCCTGCTGTCCCCATGCTCCACCCTGTACTCCTGTCACCATATCCATTGTCATTCTCTGGCTTCCAGGGTGGCCTGCTGTATTAGTCTGTCTTCTGTTGCTTATAACAGAATACCTGAAACTGGATAACTTATAAGTAAATGAAATTTATTCCTTACAGTTTTGGAGGCTGGGAAGTCCAAGGTCCAGGGGGCACATCTGGTGGGGGCCTTCTTCCTGGTGGGGGCTCTGTACAGAGTCCCTTGGCAACACAGGTAATCGCATGGTGAGAACAAGAGTGTTTTCATGTGTGCTCCTTATAAAGCCCCCAGTCCACACCCATGTCAACCCATTAACCCACTAACCCATTCATGAGGGCAGGTCCCATGATCCAGTCACCTCCTGAAGGCCCCACCTCTCAGCACTGGGGCTCAGTCTTCCACATGAGCTTTGGAGGGGACACACATTCAACCTTGTTCATGATCAGCATAGCACTTTCTAGTTCCCAACCAGTGGGTTTTTACAGCACCATCAGCTCAAAGAATGGCTTCCTACATGCTAGAAAGAGGCTGCCCTGGCTCCTCATGTCCCAGTCTAGAACAAGAACATCAGTAGCACAGAGCTGGACTGGCTGGGAGGACCCAGCAGCAGGTGACACGTACTGCCCTCTGCTGCAGGAGGTGCTNTTACAGCACCATCAGCTCAAAGAATGGCTTCCTACATGCTAGAAAGAGGCTGCCCTGGCTCCTCATGTCCCAGTCTAGAACAAGAACATCAGTAGCACAGAGCTGGACTGGCTGGGAGGACCCAGCAGCAGGTGACACGTACTGCCCTCTGCTGCAGGAGGTGCTGCAGTGAGCCAGCCTCGTGGAGCTTTCCTGTTAGAACCGTGCTTCCCAGTGGACCCTTCACAGAGGAACTAAGTGAGGAGCAGGGTCATCCACAGGTTCCTGTTGTGCGGCAGAGGGGTCACTTTCTTTTTCTTTCTTCTATTGTTTTTACAACTTTATTGAGGTATAATTGATATACAAAAACTGCACATATTTAATGTGTACAATTTGATGAGTTTGGACATATTCGTGCGCCTGTGATACCATCACCACAACTGTGGTCATAAACATATCCATTGGCTCCAAAAGTTTCCTTATACCCCCTTTCTGTGGTAAGAACACTTAACTCCTAACACATGTTCAAGTGTGCAGTGCGGTGTTGTCATCTATACGCACTGTGCTGTACAGCAGATCTCTGCAGCCTGTCCTTGTGCGTGACCAAAACCATACCCATCGAACAACAATTCCTCCTCCTACCCTTTCCCAGACCCTGGCACCACTGCTCCACTCTCTGCTTCTGTGAGTTTGACTATTTTAGGTCCCTCATGTAAGTGGAATCATGTGGGGTTTGTTCTTCTGTGACCCGCTTATTTCACTAAGTGTGATGCCCGGTTTCATTCATGTATCATAAGTGGTAGGATTTCCCTTGTTTTTAAGGATGGCTAATGTTCATTGTACTAGGAGACTTAAAAAATTCATGGAAAGGGCCGGCCCGTGGCTCACTGGGTAGAGTGCGGTGCTGATAACACCAAGGCCCCGGGGTCGGATCCCATATACGGATGGCCGGTTCGCTCACTGGCTGAGCGTGGTGCTTACAACACCAAGTCAAGGGTTAAGATCCCCTTACCGGTCATCTTTTAAAAAAAAAAAAAATTCATGGAAAGGGCTGGCCCCATGGCTTACTCAGGAAAGTGTGGCGCTGGTAGCGCTGAGGCCGCAGGTTCGGATCCTATATAGGGATGGCCGGTGCGCTTACTGGCTGAGCGTGGTGCAGACAACACCGTGCCCTGAGCGTGGTGCTGACAACACCAAGTCAAGGGTTACGATCACCTTACCGGTCATCTTTTAAAAAAAAAAAAATTCATGGAAAGGGCTGGCCCCATGGCTTACTCAGGAAAGTGTGGCGCTGGTAGCGCTGAGGCCGCAGGTTCGGATCCTATATAGGGATGGCCGGTGCGCTTACTGGCTGAGCATGGTGCAGACAATACCGAGCCAAGGGTTGTGATCTCCTTACCGGTCAGAAAAAAAAAAAATCATGGAAAGATGGAATTAAAAGATGAAAATGAAAAATAGAAACTTTATTTCTCAACATAAGCTCTGAAAAATTCAAGACACTTTTGTAAGTGATGATACCAGCCATTTAGTCAATCCCTTAAGAACTGAGGTCCTGGGAATTTAACCATGTCAGTGCAGTCTTTTTTACATTATTAACTGAAGAAAAATAGGTGCCCTTTGAAGATTTTTTAAGATTAGGAAATGAAAAGAAGTCAGAAGGAGCCGCCAAGTCGGTACTGTAAGGTGGATGCCTGATGATTTCCCATCAGAACTCTCACGAGATCGCCCTTCTTTGGTGAAAGGGACGAGCAGGAGCATCGCTGTAGTGGAGAAGGGCTCTCTGGTGCAGCTTTTCTGGGCGTTTTTCTGCTAAAGCTTTGGCTCGCTTTGTTTAAACACTCTCATAATAAGCAGATGTTATCATTCTTTGGCCCTCCAGAAAGTCAACAAGCAAAATGCCTTGAGCATCCCAAAAAGCTGTTGCCCTGACCTTTGCCCCTGACTGGTCCACTTTTGCTTTGACTGTAGCACTTCCACCTCTTGGTGGCCGTGGCTTTGCTGTCTTCAGGATCATATAGGTAAAGCCACGCTTCATCTCCTGTTAACAGTTATTCCAAGAAAGGCTTCGGGATCTTGATGCCACTTGTTCAAAATTTCCATTGAAACTTCTGCTCTGTCTGCAGCTGGTCTGGGTGTGACAGTTTTGGCACCCACAGAGCAGAAAGTTTGCTCAGCTGTCATTTTTCTCTTCGAATTGTGTCAGCTGAACCAGTGAGATGTCTGTGGTGCCGGCTGTTGTTTGTGCTGTTAATCGTCGGTCCTCTTCAGTTATGGCAGGAACTTGATTAACGTTTTCCTCACAAGTTGATGTGGATGGTTTACCACTGAGAGCTTCATCTTCAGCCTTGTCTCGTCCCTTCTTAAAACAAGTTCTCCATTTGTAAACTCCTGATTTTTGGCGGCATTGTCCCCATACACTTTGTGTACAGCATCAGTGATTTCACCATTCTTCCACCCAAGCCTCACCATCAATTTGATATTTGTTCTTGCTTCAAATTTAGCAGAATTCACGTTGCTCTGATAGGGGCTGTTTTCAAACTGATGTCTCATCCTCCTCAGTGCCTCAACCTAGATCCTCTTCAGACATGTTATAACAAGTTAGTATGAGTTTATTTTGGTGCAAAAATGTTTTGAACTGCCTGCATAGCTCTTTCATAATACACATTTTCCATGAACTTTTTGAAGACCCCTTGTATGTATGTATATATCACATTTTATCTATTCATTGGATGATAGACATCCGTGTTGTTTTCATGTCTTGGTTACCATGATTATTGTTGCAGTGAACATGGGGACAGATGTCTTGTGGAAATCCTGATTTTAGTTCTTTTAATATATATCCAGAAGTGGGATTGATGGATCATATGGTAGTTCTATTTCCAATTTTTCAAGGAGACTCCATATTGTTTTCATAAGGTCAAGAGTTCCAATTTCTCCCCATCCTTGCCAACACTTTTATCTTTTGTTTGTTTGTTTTTGATAATGGCCATTCTAAAAGTGTGAGCTGATAGGAAGGATTGCTTTCATTTCAAGTGGACTACTTTTTATTTCGTATATATGCTCTTAGTGAATTCAGTTGTGTTTTGGACTGAATGTTTGTGGCCGCCCCCCAATTCATATGTTGAAGCTCTAGTCCCCAATGTGGTGTACTTGGAGGTGTGTCTTAGGTCATAAGGGTGGAGCCCCCATGATGGATTTTTAGTGCCATTATAAGAAGAGGAAAAGACTCCAGAGCTTCCTCTCTCAGCCACGTGAGGACACAGTGAGAAGGTGGCTGTTGGCAAGCCAAGGAGAGGGCCATCACCAGGAACCAAATCTGCTCGCATCTTGATCTCTGTCTTCCAGCATCCAGAACTGTGAGCAATAAATGTCATTTAAACAACCCAGTCTATGGTATGTTGTTATATCAGTTTGAGCTAAGACAAATTGAAATGTCAGAACGCAGACATACCTGTAAAATGAAGTAGTATCATTAATGAGTATATTTTTTATAATAAATTTTATTTTTATTTATTTATTTATTTTCCCTTTTTGTCTTTTTTACTGACCGGTAACGGGAGCGCAACCCTCGGTGTCGCGCCCGTACCGGGAACCGGCAATGGGATCGCAACCCTCGGTGTTGCGCCCGCACCATGCTCAGCCAG
>NW_007739602.1:25827-28295 GCF_000696425.1 Galeopterus variegatus | reverse complement strand
ACATTTTCCATGAACTTTTTGAAGACCCCTTGTATGTATGTATATATCACATTTTATCTATTCATTGTATGATAGACATCCGTGTTGTTTTCATGTCTTGGTTACCATGATTATTGTTGCAGTGAACATGGGGACAGATGTCTTGTGGAAATCCTGATTTTAGTTCTTTTAATATATATCCAGAAGTGGGATTGATGGATCATATGGTAGTTCTATTTCTAATTTTTCAAGGAGACTCCATATTGTTTTCATAAGGTCAAGAGTTCCAATTTCTCCCCATCCTTGCCAACACTTTTATCTTTTGTTTGTTTGTTTTTGATAATGGCCATTCTAAAAGTGTGAGCTGATAGGAAGGATTGCTTTCATTTCAAGTGGACTACTTTTTATTTCGTATATATGCTCTTAGTGAATTCAGTTGTGTTTTGGACTGAATGTTTGTGGCCCCCCCCAATTCATATGTTGAAGCTCTAGTCCCCAATGTGGTGTACTTGGAGGTGTGTCTTAGGTCATAAGGGTGGAGCCCCCATGATGGATTTTTAGTGCCATTATAAGAAGAGGAAAAGACTCCAGAGCTTCCTCTCTCAGCCACGTGAGGACACAGTGAGAAGGTGGCTGTTGGCAAGCCAAGGAGAGGGCCATCACCAGGAACCAAATCTGCTCGCATCTTGATCTCTGTCTTCCAGCATCCAGAACTGTGAGCAATAAATGTCATTTAAACAACCCAGTCTATGGTATGTTGTTATATCAGTTTGAGCTAAGACAAATTGAAATGTCAGAACGCAGACATACCTGTAAAATTAAGTAGTATCATTAATGAGTGTGTGTGTGTATATATATATATATTTTTTTTTTTTTTTTGTCCTTTTTGAGGACCGGCCACACCGCACTCAGCCAGTGAGCGCACCGGCCATCCCTATATAGGATCCGAACCCGTGGCGGGAGCGCTGCAGTGCTCCCAGCGCCACACTCTCCCGAGTGCGCCACGGGCTCAGCCCAATGAGTATATTTTTTATAATAAATTTTATTTTTAGAACAAGTTTTAGATTTATAGAAAAATTTCAAAGATGGTACTGAGTCCCATACACTCCACCCAGTTTCCCTATTTAATAACATGTTAGCATGCTACATGTGTTATAGTTAATGAACCAATGTTGTTACAGTGTTATTAACTCAAAGTCCATACTTTATTTAGATTCCTTATTCTTTTCCTAATGTCTTTCTTCAGTTCCAGGATCCCACCCAAGACACTGCATTACACTTAGCTGTCCTATCTCCTTAGGCTCCTCTTGGCTGTGACGGTGTCTCAGACTTACCTTGTTTTTGATGGCTTTGACAGTTTTGAGGAGGATTGGTGGCCACTGGTTTTCTGGAGTGTAATTTTAGCTAATTTGGTTGCGGTCACTGGCAAAGGCAAAGCTCAGTCAGGGTTGTCCAAGGTTTCTGCTGGGGAGGTTCCATGGTGGGTGAGGACTTGGGGCTAAATGCGCTACTTACCTGGGCAACATTTCAGTCATTTCTTATCCCACTTGTGCATTCCAAGATTTAAAAGTCATCTCTAGGGCACCGGAGAGGCAAGTCCATCTTCTGCTGAGCGCTGCTTAGTCCATAGTCGTCTGGGGACCAAGGGGCTTTCTTCATTCGCAGCCCCCTGTCCCAGCCCCAGCACAGCACAGGGAGGTAGTGTGTTGGGCAGTGGATGGGTGGCTCTGGGGCCACACTGCTTGTGTTTGCATCCCAGCTCTGCCACTGCAGCCCAGGTAACCCTGGCCAAGTGACCTGGTTTCCTTATCTCAGCCAAAGTGAGGATAACAGTGGTGCCCATCCTCGTAAATATATGCAAAGTGCTTGGAACATTCCTGGCACAGCCAGCACTGTACAGTGGTAGATTGTGGCAGCTATCATTATTATAATTCTGGATATAACTGGCACATAGAGAAGACAGGTGAGTTCCTCTATCTGCAGCATAACTCCTAACTGGTGCAGGTGGTATGGTCATGGTTGTATTTTCAAGGATCACTTTAAGACGCAATACAGCAGTGTGTGGCACATAGTAAGTGCTTAATAAATGTGAGCTTTACTAGTATAGTATACTATTATAAACACCCTGGGCTTATTGCCCTCCCCAGACCAGCCCAGGTTATTCAGGCCGCAGAGCCTGGTGGTGGTTAACCTGTGGGCTCTGCACTCAGATGGATAGGCTGCTCCAGCCACCAGTTGTGTGCTCTTGGGCAATTTACAAACCTTTCAGTGCCTCACTTTCCCCATCTGTAAAATGGGGATAACGATAGTACCTCCCACTGTGTGAGGATTAAGTGAGTTGATGGGTGTCTGGCATGTAGCACGTGCTCAATAAATGGCAGTGATTAATGTTATTAACACACCTGTGAGCACTGTCTTTGTGGACGGCACTGTTCAGGGGCTCAGGGAGAGATCACAAATGGCAAGTAGGGGACAGACGTGTGGAAGAG
>NW_007739602.1:24506-25572 GCF_000696425.1 Galeopterus variegatus | reverse complement strand
AGAAGTAGCCTTAAATCCACAGCCTGGCAAGGACTGTTTCACCTTCACCCCAGAACGGAGCCCGGCAGGCGGCACCTAGGAAGTGCTTACCAGATGCCTGCTGAGTGAGCGCAGGACCATGCAGATCCGCAGCTGCAGAGCTCTCGCGTCCTTGCTCACATCCGAGCCTTACAGCTGCTCTGTGAGAAGGGAGGGTGATGTTTTCTCCATGCTAGGAGTCAAGGAAACATAAGAGAAATGGGCATATACCGAGGACCTTCTGTAGGCAGGCGTGTTGCCTTGTTACCTCATTTAATTGTGCCCGTCACCTGTGAGGACCCACACAGCTGAAGACCACAGCCTGGTCCGTGGTGCCGCTGTCTGTGCCCTTCCTGCCACCTTTCCAGAGGTGCCAGCCCTCCCGGCCCTCACCCCAGCTGAGTCGCCGCAGGTGGGGAGCCAGGGGGGTGTGATTCTCAGGCTCCCCCGCCAAACCCACCACGCTTGGGCCAAGCAGGTGCTCTGCCCGCGAGGCTGATGTAATGCCAGGACCGCAAGGCAGCTGTCATTAGGAGCCCCTGCTCTTCCATCGCATGGTACTGTGGACAGCAGACGGAGGAAGACATTCCTGGAGGAGGAAAACCTCTCCTCGTTTATTTATGTTACAAATCACTTCCTCTGCCCTTGGAAAGAGCAAGAACTTGGTGGGGATTTTTCCCTTTCTTTTAAAAAAATTTATTTTAGTTGTTAAAAATACTGAACTGTCAGCAGGTTTCTGTTGTTGAGAAGGATTTGCAGCATGAAAGGAGGTCATTCTGACAAGTCCTGTGAGTTGCACTGGGCTCCAGGGAACTTTCTAGCAAATCAGAGCCTACCAGCACTGCTGAAACGTTTTCCTGAGGCCTCAACAGCCGTATAATCCCTGACGGTTCCAATGGGAAGCATCACCCCACGACTAACAGCTGTGCTGGGCACAGGCCCAGGGAGATGCCTGCTGATCAGCAGGTTTGGCCAGAGCTGCTCACCTTCCATCTCTTCTTCACCCCCCCGCCCCTCACCCCTGTCCCTGGTGGGAGGCCAGTGCCTC
>NW_007739602.1:18972-23643 GCF_000696425.1 Galeopterus variegatus | reverse complement strand
GTTTTCCTGAGGCCTCAACAGCCGTATAATCCCTGACGGTTCCAATGGGAAGCATCACCCCACGACTAACAGCTGTGCTGGGCACAGGCCCAGGGAGATGCCTGCTGATCAGCAGGTTTGGCCAGAGCTGCTCACCTTCCATCTCTTCTTCCCCCCCCCGCCCCTCACCCCTGTCCCTGGTGGGAGGCCAGTGCCTCTCTCCAGGGCCATCAGCAATGCCTGTGCTGGATGCAAGGGTCCCACTGGGGTGGGGGCTTTCGTCTGCTAGAGAAACCACAGACCTCCCCATGACATTGTGCCAGCCTAGCGCAACCCTGGAATCAGCACCTCAGAGTGGGAGAGACCCCAGCTGTCCTCTATTCCAGGAGTCAGCAATCTTATGTAAAAGGCCAGAGAGTAAATGTTTTAGACTTTGCAGATTGTACAGTCCCTGTCACGACTATTATTCTTCATTTGAATTTTTTTCCAACCATTTAAAAATGAAAAAACCATTTTGTACACAGTGGCTGGATTTGGCCTCTGATCTAGACGTTCCTCCTCCTGCTCCCTTGAAACCTGAATATTTTCTGCCAAGGCCCCCCAACAAGGGTGGTTACCCAGCCTCAGCCTGAACATCTTTCCAAGAGCGTTTTCACCCCTTAACTCCTGCACATGGATGCAGAGAGATCCACCGCAGACTAGGCGCTTGGGTCTGCAGGACAACATTTCCTTGTATCTACAGCCCTTGGGGCTGCTCTGACCTGACTCCTAACCTCCTCCTCACTGGCTGCAGTTCAGAAATGAAGTTGCAGGGAAGCCTTGCTGTCTGGCTACAACAAGGGCTACTGCAAGGCTAATGTCTCAAATCCTGCTCACAGCGCCAATTGTCTAGCTCTTAATCCTGTTCCTGACGCCAATTGTAAAGCTAGGCGACCACGCTAGTAGTCGCGGCTCTTTTACCTGCCGGTAATCCTGCACCGACTGGGCCAATGATTGAGCTAGGGCTGGGTCTGGAGCTTCCAGACCCCTCAAGCCCATTCATAGACTGGGTCACAAACCCTTCACACGCCAGGCTGGGTCACCAGACCCCTTCATGCAGGTCTATAAGCTAGGCAACTGGCTGCACAGTCCCTGGAAGCTGTAGGTCTGGAAAAACATGGCTGGTCAGGGTGGGCGCCCGAGGCAGTAAAATGCCAGCCAGAGTGGTGCTACCTCACAGGCGCAGGTACTCCACCCACACACACAACGTTTGCGGAACTGCCCCTATCTGGCTCTGAGGCGAGGAGAGCCTGACTAAATTATTCTATTTTCCCAACACTTGCAAAGCCTGGGGGCTGGCCATTCAGCATCTGCAGGTGCTTCTGGGGCATGGGGATGTTCATGCTGTGGGGCATGTGTGAGGCAGAAGGGGAACAGCAGGCGGCAGCACTGAGCTACCTTTGCTTGCGATCATCCTCCATAGGACGCCTTCGCTTGCGCATCACAGTGGACAAGGATGCTGAGCTCCAGAGTGGGGGCAGGTGCTTCAAATCCCTCCCCACAATGCTTCGGCTAAGATTGGGCCATATTCTTGTACTTTCTGTGGCCTTTTCAGTGCCTTCAGGATATCACCATGGTGACCACTAACAGTCACCTCCGAACCCTAATTACCTCTTCCCACGCTCCAGGTCTGGCCCCCTCCATGCAACTATGGCTAAAAACGGTGGTGGAGAGGCTGGGCCAAGCTGAGATTACAAAGCAGCCTTTGCGGCCACTTGTGTTCTGGGTTTGGGGATGGGGATTGATTGGAGTTTGCAGAAGTGAACCTACAATAGTGCCCCTGGACATCATAATCCTACCATTTGCTTGATCCTGCCCAGTTGACTGGTGTTGGAAACCTGAAGAGCCGTTGAATCTGGAAACCCACAGTTCACCTTCTCCTGCCTCTCACTCACTTCCCACATCCAGTTAGTCTCCCAGGTCTGCTGCTACGGCCTCCTGAATGTCTTTCAAAGCCTTCCCTTTCTCCGATCCCTGCTGCATGGCCTGGCTAAGGCCTCGCAGCCTGAGCCTGGACAGACTCCTGACCCACTGAGCTGCCAGAGTGACCGTTCTGAAATGCACCACGGCCCCTGGTACTCTGATGTGCCAGAAACCCTCGAGCCGCTCAGGATGGAGTGCAACCCCCAGCTTATCTGCCAGACCTGTCTGGAACTCCAGTCCTGCCCATTGCCACTCTCTGCCTCTAATCCACTCTGATCTGCTCTGCCCACACACTGCTCCCCACACGCTCCCATCTGGTTCTGGCCTACACGCCTGTGTCCGTGCTGGGCCCTCTGCCTGCAGGGCCACCCTCTCCAGTCTCCTGGCTAACCTCTGCGCATCCTTTAAGGCTCAGAGCAGACATAGCCTCCCAGCACCCAGTCCCACCTCCTGCAAATACTCCATGCTCCACAATTCCCTGGACTCCAGTTGTCCCCTAGAACATGCCTCCTTGAGTGGCAGGACTGTTTGTACATATCTTTGTAACCACAGCAGTAGCACAGTGCCTGGAGTTGCTCGATGAATGTTTGTTCACTGTATGAACGTGTAGACTGGCTGAGAGCTTGTGATTATCAGCCAGCCCTTCATCAGGCAAACTACCCCATCTTCTGGAAACCCAGGCACGGGAGGTGACCTGGTCTTACTCAGTGGCCGCTCTCATCTTTGACCAACTTTATTTTCATTACCCCTCCCCTGTATCTAGTCTAACCCAAATCCCTGATGCTTCAGTTTAACCTTGTTCCATCAGCCTTGCAGATGGAGAGCAGCTGCTTAGCATCTGCTGGAGTTTTTAATATAAATTCTGGACAGGTTTACCTCCTGTTAATGGCAAAATAAAAAGCCCCAGAAAAGAAACACCACCCCCTTCCCTGCATTCCAGGGGCCTTGTGGATGGCATCCCCCCATCCCCCGACCTGACACTTGTAACCACAGGCACTTGGAAAGTGAAGAAGCCCCTGTGAGTCAACCAGTGACTGGGGCAGGTATGGAAGGTGGGGCTGGTTGCAGGGCCCATCTGAGGGGCTGTCTGGGATGACCTGATATCCTTTGAGAGGGTCTTGGGGATTCTCGCTCCAGCCTTCTCGTGAATAGACTCTCAGGCCAGTTGTGCCTTTCCAGTCCCCCCACACAGCTGCCTTGCAGTCCAGCTTCTGGTAGGTTTAGTTGGAGAGGGAACGCTATTTGTTTGGCCTTTTCTGCCCACTCTTCAGCACCCAAGTTTGCTTTGGAGCTAGGTTTCTGGAGGGGTTTGCCTAACAGACCCAATTCTCTAATCCCCAGGGGATGAGCCAGGAAGCGAACAATATGGGTTTGTGGACCTAGATTTATTGAGATGAGATGAATTACCTCTGATGTGACAGTGGGTGAGGCCAGCTCCTGTGGTGGGGGCAGGGTGGCCAGGTTTAGCAAACGAAATCATGCAGGTATTCCACAGGACGTACTTACCCCAGAGGCTTACTGGTCGTTGATCTGAAGTTCAGATTTGTCAGGTATCCCGTATTTTCTCCAGCACCTGGGAGAGGAGGAGCCTCCCTTGAGGGGAGCGGGCATTCCTGGTGTCGGTCAGTTCGAGTAAAGGGGACTTGGAAGCTGGGCCCTGGTGCCAAGGGTCGCTCCTCCTGGCTTTGCTTTCTTGGCCTTAGGCTGGCCTGGCAGCAGGGAGCAGCCTCTGCCTCCTTCATGCTGGCCAGGGGCTTGGGCGGAGCATGGAGGAGCTGGGTGTCAACTTCTGGTTACTTTCCCCTTGCTGGCTCTGAGCCTTTAGACAAGTTAGATGACGTGTTCTGACCCGATGTCTGCTGGGCCCTGAGCACTGAAAGGAAGGGCATGGTCTTTGCTGAGGGCAGTGGGGGGTGGGAGGGGAGGGACAGGGGTGGGTCCCAGGGAACTTGAGTTGACTCTGAGGACTATTTTCTTTCTCTGTTCTTCCCTCCCAGTGGGGAGTCATTCTTTCTTTTCAATCTTGAAGGACCTGGCCTTGATTTTAAAAATGATTCTTAACATTTTAAAAAATAATTCACAGGCAGTTTTGACAAACGTATGGGGTCACGTGCCCCACCCCAGTCCATGTGCAGAGCAGAGTCCTCTAGTGCTGCCCTGTGCAGTCAGAGACCCCGACCCCTCGCAGCCACAGATCTGTTCCTGGCCCTGGAGTCTCACCTCTTCCAGAACGTCTTATAAACGGGATCGTGTAGTACGTCGTCTCAGCGTCTGGCTGCTTCTGCTTGGCAGGGTGTGCTGGGGATTCAGCTGCGTGTTGTCAGCAGTTCGTTCCCACGCAGTACCTCGCACATGGCTGTGCCATGGTCTGCTTGTTCGTTCACCACTGAGGGCGTTTGAGCTCCAAACATTCGTGTTCAGGTTTAGGTGTCAACATAGGTTTTCATTGATCATGGGAAATACTCAGAGGTGGGAGTGCCGGGTCACATGCCGAGCATGTGCTCAACGTTGTAGGAGGCTCTCTGGGCTGGACTTTTATCGGGAGCTGGTGAGCTCCACAGCCTGCCCACACCGTTGGACAATACCACCTCGTGTTGATTGGCCTTTGGTTTTACAGATGGGGATATGGAGACCTAAATAGATCATGTGACAAGTCCAGGGTTTTAAAAAGAGTCAGAGTCAGGGTCCACGCTAGAGCTCACTGTTCTTTGTACTGTGCAGTTGCTTTCA
>NW_007739602.1:18681-18923 GCF_000696425.1 Galeopterus variegatus | reverse complement strand
GATTTTACTCTCTGTGGAAAGTGCCATGCCAGAATGAAGAACACTTTTGATTGATGATTTAGCTTAAAAATAGTTTCCTATTTTAGGGTCGGCCCGGTGGCGCACTGCTACAGTGTGCTGCTTGGGAAGCGTGGCGGCGCTCCCGCCAAGGGTTCAGATCCCACATACAGACCGGTTCCCGCTCACTGGCTGAGCGAGGCGTGGCAGCAACGCCAAGGGTTGCGAACCCGGTGCCGGTCGCG
>NW_007739602.1:16060-18671 GCF_000696425.1 Galeopterus variegatus | reverse complement strand
GGAGCACCGCCGCACTCCCAAGCGGCGCACTGTAGCAGTGCGCCACCGGGCCGGCCCCCATAGGGCACCTTTTTGAGATACATTGGGCAGCCACCACTGAGGCTCTACATAAATTAAGAAATGTGATCAAAAGGATTAATCCATTTAGTGAAGGAGACCATGGGACTGTGTAAACACAGCCCTGTTGATGAGTGAGTTGATCTTCAAGGGCTATGATAGTGATACTGAATTAGGCTCTTGGGTCTCAAAGTCATAGAAATGTGCCATGCACCCAGCAGTAAAGCAAGCAACGCTTTATTGAAATAGGAGATAGACATGCATAAGGGGGGGTAGCTACAGGAAAGCTGGCCCCCGAGGGGAGCTGCTCAGGGTCTCTTATAAGGAAAGGAGTTAAGGGGTGCAGGCCAGTGTCACAGAGTTGGTCCATTCTTTTCTTCCTGGTTGTGGCATGGGTGCAGGCTCAGTTGGGACTTTGGTCCTTGCATCTGCTCAGTAGGTCCAGGATGGCTGTGGTGTTCATCATAGTCACTGCAGGAGGGCCACCGTAGTGGTCACCTTGAAGCTTTGTGCAGATGCAGGAACCCCTAAAAGGGTCTTAAGGTTAATCTGTAACTTAATTTTTATAATTACGGGATAAGTTTTAAACAAAACTAACAGTTATATTTAAACAATCCTTGGGGAAGGGGTTTTGCAGTTCAGTGAATATCTGTTCCCTTTATCTCAGTTTATTTTATTGGGGAGGGCCATGGGGTAATCATGTGCCCCGGGGGTCTCATGACTGAGGAGTGGGAAAGTAACCAAGTGTCTTCTGCAGGGAAAATGTGGTTGGTTTCGTTCACAGGCCTAGCCCCTGTTCTGTCTCAACAGTGCTGCTGACACAGGCCCAGCCCTGGTTATTTGGCGTGACAGAGTTGTCCTCCAAATTGTTCCTCTATGGTTCATGCACAGAATTCTTCTGAGATCTCTTCAAGCAGAACCAGCAGAGAGCTGGTTTTCTGTTGCTTCCTTGGGCACTGGGTGCTTGCTCTTGTTCGGATCCGACTACTTTCCCCTTGTACCTGTCGTTTGGGATTTGGGCCCTGCCGCTGAGAGTTCTAGCTCCAGACAGCCCTTCCTTATCTGCTTCAAGTTAGGGTCAAGATAGCAGGGCCTGCTGTTCCCTGGGCATCTTGGCTCTAGCACAATTCCACTTTTGAATGTTTTAATGGAGGATTGTTATTCATGCTGTTACTGTTATGTAGGTCACTTCTTCTTTGGAGTGAGTTGATGGGATTTTACTCTCTGTGGAAAGTGCCATGCCAGAATGAAGAACACTTTTGATTGATGATTTACCTTAAAAATAGTTTCCTATTTTAGGGCCGGCCCGGTGGCACACTGCTACAGTGCGCCGCTTGGGAGCGTGGTGGCGCTCCCGCCAAGGGTTCGGATCCCACATACAGACCGGTTCCCGCTCACTGGCTGAGCGAGGTGTGGGAGCAACACCGAGGGTTGCGATCCCGTTGCCGGTCCCGGTCCGGTACGGGCGCGACACTGAGGGTTGCGATCCGTTGCCGGACACAAAAAAAGACAAAAAGGAGAGAAAAAAAAAGTTTCCTATTTTAATAAGCCTTATTAGGAACAGATGACCCCAGAGAGGAACTGCATGCTTATCTGTTGGCTGATGTATTTTGCAGAAATGTTGTAGAAATTTGTGTATTTTGAAGAAACGGAGAGGGACTGTGGCTGTTTGGTCCTGGAGACTGGGTCTAGAAGCCTGGCGCAGGGCACCTGGGTTGCGCAGCCCAACTGACTTCCTTCTGCTCAGGGAGCTACAGTCTCCTCAGGGGGATAAGACGCAAATGGCGGCCGAGTGAATGTTTCCAGCTGGAGTCCTACAGGCTCAAAATTAGATTCAACAAATAGTTGTTTAGGACTTGCTTTGTGCCAGGCTAAACGTGCTAGATACTTTCATTGATATTATCTGGGCAAAATCCAGGCAAAGATAAGAGACCCTTGCTTATAAAAACTAAATACCTTGCCAAGTCAGATTTCTTTTTAAAAGGCAGCTAGGGGATGGCAGTTTTGTAAACAATGAGGTCCCTAGTGCACTTCCAGTGGAGGATTAAAGAGAGAATCTGAATTTTGGAAGACTGTTTCTCTATGCTAGGGAGCTGTGCCTGCCAGGTCTCACAGAGTGAGTTACATTAGGAGAAAGCAGAGCACGTGCCGGGGACTGAGACTCCTGGGTCGGATTGCCTGGGTGCAAATCCAGCTCCACTCACTGCTGTGTGGCCTTAAGCAAGCAGCACCTCGCTTGTCTGAGCCTCAGTTTTTCAGCATCTGCAAAATGGGAGCAGTAATGGCCTCACTTCATAGGCTGTGATGAGGATAGAGTGACATACCTGCCACCCCTCAGGAACACCAGTAAGGTAAGAGTGGCTGCTGAGACCTTGATCCTTGGGTTTTGTTCCAACAACACAAGCTAAGATCATCAAGCCAGGTATTTTTTCTAGGAAATGTCAAAATTGAGGTTTTCTTTTGAAGCCTTACAGAGGAAGTTTCTGAAAACCAATTCACAGATCCTGTAAAGTGCTTCCCCAAATGCCCCTGGAGTATAAACAGCCGAGGGCTC
>NW_007739602.1:10238-14594 GCF_000696425.1 Galeopterus variegatus | reverse complement strand
GGTTTCTGTGGCCCTGGCGTGGAAGTGGACTCACGAGTGATCTCAGTCTGTGGTGAGTAGTGGGTCGTTGCAGAAAGCCCGGGTTACTCCTCCTGGAGCAGGCGGAGGGCAGCTTTTGTAGAATCAGGTCGGAAAAATGCTTTTTATTACTTCAGTGTTAGAAAATAACCGGATAATTTGTAATCCTGTCTACCCTAAATTTTCTTTTAAAGGCTATTTTACGTTATCGTACTTTATTTTCAAGTGTGAAGGTAGTGTGTGAAGGAGAGTTTGCATCTCACTATCTCTTCATTTGGTGCTTGAATCATTCAGACCTAGGGGGGCCCACCCTCAATAAATCCTAGCCCAGAAGAGTCCAGCATGCTTCTAGCCCCCTCATCTTAGATGACTACACTGGGGAGGAATATATCTCATTTACACCAACAACGGGAAGGGCTGAGTTATGAAAATAACAAGATGTGAGCCCCATGCTTTTCTAGGATCAACTTTACCAAAGTGTTGCCACTATTAGACTGGTATTTATTCCTGGCTTCTGGTGACTTTGTCCAAGAATTTCCACTTTTGCACAGAAACAACAAAGACCGGGGGAATAATGGGATCCAAATAATACGAAGCCATCTGAAAGTCAGCAAATATTTACTGAGCGCCTACTATGTGTGATACATGGTTGCTGATCTTTAGCCGCTTATATTATTACCAGGAACATAAGACCAATTCTCAAAATTGTTAAAAAAAGACAAGATGATTTATCAAGCAGAGAATTATGCAATCTGTGTGACAAAGGCTGAACATATTGACAGGAACAATATTAATACAGAGAGAATGCCTAGCCCAGGCTTTGCAGCACAGAGAATTACAGGTAGAGGAAGGTTCAGGTGCGTGGATGGGAGGGGAGGGAAGGGGATCTGAGAAGAGCATGTGTGAAGATATGGAGGGAAGGGTAAGAGTGACATGTTATTGTTACAGTGAGGCTTGAAAAACTGCAGAATGCAAAATATTATACGTGGTGCAATTCTAGTTTTGAAGAAATATGTATTATTCATATGCCAAGGAAAAAAGCCTAAGAAAATGCATTAAAATATAAGTAATGTTTATCAAGTGATAGATTATGGGTGATTTTTAGTTTCCTCTTTTTGCTTTTTGGTATTTTCTATTTACAGTGAGATGACTTATTCTTATATCAGAAAGGAAAACATCGTTACCTATTCAGAGAGGGAGGTGCTCAGGCGCACGCTGGTCGAGGTGTGGCTGGGGATCGCCTGGCCAGGTGAGGCTGGCTCCGGGGGAGGGCAGTGATGGTGGAGAGCTGGGGAGTGGGCAGCACAGGCTGCCCGGGGTTGGGCTAGCAGTAGGGAGCAGTGTGAATATGAAGAAGGGACTGGCTCTTCCAGTGAAAATAATTCAGACCCAAGGAAATGAGAACCTTGCCCTGGTGGGGAAGATGAAGAGATGGACCAGAGAAACCTTCTCTAGAAAAACAGGGTGTGCACAGGCAGTGCAGGGAGAATAAGAATCGAACTGCTGTATGTCAGGGGCCTGGAAGTGACCTTTCCCACCTATGGGATTGGGTGTCCTCCTTCAGCAAGTGGGGCCAGTCTCTGTGTTGCCAGGCCTCTCTAGACTGGGACTTCGAGAGAATCGTGGGTGATCGTGGGCAGGACAAAGGGTGAGGTGAACCCCACCATTGCATCCATGGTCTCCGGCTGCAGAAAATGGGGCTGGGTCGCAGGGCTGAGCACAGGCTGGTGGTTGTCTGTAGAGCTCAGCCCAGCTAGCAGACACCTTTTTCAGAGGCTGCCACCCAGAGACCTGAGGAAATGCTGGCTTATCAGTGGCAAACTTACTTCTGACTTCTGGCCAGTGGCTGTTGAAGAGGCTGCTCCTGCCCAGCTGGTGAGCACCCCCACATGGGTGTGATTAATGTGAAGGTGTCACCCAGCACCATTCTGGGGCATGGCAGCAATCGCGATGGAAGGTGACAGAGCATCGGTCACTTATATCCTTACAAGTACTTTTATTTACGTAATCCAGAGGACAAGAATACCACAAACTCAAAAATCTTTCTAGCTGGGAGCCCGTGTAATAGAAAACTCGAAGGAAGAGCAGCCACATCCTAGTCGGGTGAGCAGTCGCCGCAGCAGCATCTCTGGGTCCTCAGCAGAATGTGCCCAAGGTTCCTCTTTCTGCCTGGAAATGGCTATGAGGTGCTCAGGGGACTTCTCCCCAGGTGGCCCTACATGCCCAGGGGCCACTGAAGTGTCATATTGGGTAGCTCAGCTGGTAACTTGTGAAATCTGTGCTCCTTTTCTTTCCCACCCACTTGTGACCAGCAGGAGGCAAGAAGGGAGGCCCAGGAGTCCTCGCCCTCGGGAGGATGCTCACACTGGAACCTGAGGAAGGACACGGGCCCAGAGCCAGGCAGGCCGGGGCCACGGCAGCCATCCACAGTCACTTGTTTTCACTTACTGTGCACACCGGCAGACTGGGAGGGTGCAACTGTCCCTGCAGCACAAACCCTAAGCAGATGCAGCGTAACCACAGTGTTGGATGAGATGCAGGAGCATCCCACGCTCCTCCGCACGCCATCGTCTAGCAAGAGGAGTCGGGAGGTGGGGTTGGCTGAGCCCCCGCCTTTCCTAGACATGCAGCTTGCCTCTCTGGGGACAGCTCATGCAGAAATCCATGAAGCGTCTTTGTGCAGAAAATAATGTCCCCTTCTTGAATCACAGTATCTGCCACTGCTCTGCCTAGTAATGGAACAGTGGGCATGCTGTGGGAATCACTAACATAGGAATGGTGGAATGAACGCAGCAAGGATTTCAAAGTCTGAAAATGAGCTTGCAAAGGAATCATTTTTCATGTAGTTTGTGATGACATTTTGCTAGGTCTTGGAAGTAAAGGGATTTTCCTTTATATTATGAAATATATATGGCACAAAGAATATAGTAGGCACTTTATTAATGTCTGTTGCATGAGCAAGTTAGTGAACCAAAGTAATAAGATATTTTTAAGTTTAAAAATACTCAAAACGATACTATATACTGTTTAGTGATACAAATGTGTGTTATAAAAGTATATAGAAGTGTGTGGAGTGATAAAACCAAATTAGCAATGTCAGGATGGGAGGGAGGTCATGGAAATGGCAGGAGAATGGCCTTAGCTGTGTTCCCAGTGTTTTCTTTCTTGAGCTCAGTGGGGGGTACATGTGTCATATTTCTCTTTACACTTTTTCATATGTCTTAAACGTTGCATAATACATTGAGAATACATAAAAGTACACTGAAAAAAATATCTCTAATTTACAGATTGCTTCACTGGAGAAAAAGTGGAGGGTGGAGAAGTTGAGTCGATATGTCTGTTTNAGAGCATCGGTCACTTATATCCTTACAAGTACTTTTATTTACGTAATCCAGAGGACAAGAACACCACAAACTCAAAAATCTTTATAGCTGGGAGCCAGTGTAATAGAAAACTCGAAGGAAGAGCAGCCACATCCTAGTCGGGCGAGCAGTCGCCGCAGCAGCATCTCTGGGTCCTCAGCAGAATGTGCCCAAGGTTCCTCTTTCTGCCTGGAAATGGCTATAAGGTGCCCAGGGACTTCTCCCCAGGTGGCCCTACATGCCCAGGGGCCACTGAAGTGTCATATTGGGTAGCTCAGCTGGTAACTTGTGAAATCTGCGCTCCTTTTCTTTCCCACCCACTTGTGACCAGCAGGAGGCAAGAAGGGAGGCCCAGGAGTCCTCGCCCTCGGGAGGATGCTCACACTGGAACCTGAGGAAGGACACGGGCCCACAGCCAGGCAGGCTGGGACCATGGCAGCCATCCACAGTCACTTGTTTTCACTTACTGTGCACACCGGCAGACTGGGAGGGTGCAACTGTCCCTGCAGCACAAACCCTAAGCAGATGCAGTGTAACCACAGTGTTGGATGAGATGCAGGAGCATCCCACGCTCCTCCGCACACCATCGTCTAGCAAGAGGAGTCGGGAGGTGGGGTTGGCTGAGCCCCCGCCTTTCCTAGACATGCAGCTTGCCTCTCTGGGGACAGCTCATGCAGAAATCCATGAAGCGTCTTTGTGCAGAAAATAATGTCCCCTTCTTGAATAACAGTATCTGCCACTGCTCTGCCTAGTAATGGAACAGTGGGCATGCTGTGGAAATCACTAACATAGGATTGGTGGAAGGAATGCAGCAAGGATTTCAAAGTCTGAAAATAAGCTTGCAAAGGAATCATTTTTCATGTAGTTTGTGATGACATTTTGCTAGGTCTTGGAAGTAAAGGGATTTTCCTTTATTTTTTATTTTTATTTTTATTTTTTATTTTTTTTGTCTTTTGTCTTTTTCCGTGTCCGGCAA
>NW_007739602.1:8245-9361 GCF_000696425.1 Galeopterus variegatus | reverse complement strand
AATATAGTAGGCACTTTATTAATGTCTGTTGCATGAGCAAGTTAGTGAACCAAAGTAATAATAAGATATTTTTAAGTTTAAAAATACTCAAAACGATACTATATACTGTTTAGTGATACAAATGTGTGTTATAAAAGTAAATAGAAGTGTGTGGAGTGATAAAATTATATAGAAGTGTGTGGAGTGATAAAACCAAATTAGCAATGTCAGGATGGGAGGGAGGTCATGGAAATGGCAGGAGAATGGCCTTAGCTGTGTTCCCAGTGTTTTCTTTCTTGAGCTCAGTGGGGGGTACATGTGTCATATTTCTCTTTACTCTTTTTCATATGTCTTAAACGTTGCATAATACATTGAGAATACATAAAAGTACACTGAAAAAAATATCTCTAATTTACAGATTGCTTCACTGGAGAAAAAGTGGAGGGTGGAGAAGTTGAGTCGATATGTCTGTTTCTTGCCTAAGTCAGGCGCCTTTTCCTTGTGTTGCTTGTTAACTCCCACTCCCTTCCTTATCTTCACCAACCACTTCTCTCGCCTAGATTGTCCCTTCCAGCATTTCTCAGTAATTGTATCTTCAACTGCTGGTTGAGAGGAAGATGCTTCCACACAACCAGATGGAGGCTCTTACTGAGATCTCGTGGCTTCGTTTCTTACAGACTCCACCTTCTACATAAAAAGATCATGTGCTGTGCATGAGAGGAAACACACGTCTGTTGGGCACCAGCTTTGTGCCCATATTATACACGTTTGCACATATGACCTCATTGCATGCTCAGAACAGCCTGAGATCTGAGGTGTGAGCTTTCCTGTTTCATAGATGATCCTTGAAGACTCCATGGTGCTCAGCAAACTGCCCAGGATAAGGCTCATGTGGAGGGGTCCCCAAGTCAGGCTGTGGCAAAACTGGGCTCACACCAGTCACCTTCCACTGCCCGTAAGCCCTCGTGCCTTGCTCCCAGCACAGGGGTGCAGATCCAGCCAGTGACACATGTTTGTGAGGTGGCTAGGGGTTAAGGATCATCACCCTCACTGTAAGTGCTAGTCCTGTGGCTTCCAAAGTGGGGTCCCTGCACCCCAGCAGTGTGCAGGAAGATGCAGGAAGAAGACATTAATACT
>NW_007739602.1:2874-7353 GCF_000696425.1 Galeopterus variegatus | reverse complement strand
GCCACCGGGCCGGCCCAGGAGTGTGAATTTTAAAAGTTTGAGGCTTTACAAAGTCTGCCCCACTGGACTGACCCACTGCGGCCCCAGTCAGCCATGAGGATGCAAGAGCCAGCTGAGCCCAGGTCATGTGGCACAGAGCCACCTCACTCCTGGTACTGAGTGGACTTCCACCTGGGGTCGCAGTGACATGCAGGAATGTTGGTGAAATCATGACAAATTGGAGAGGGACACTGGAGACAGGCACTTGTTTCACTTTTCAAGAAGGCATATTTCACAAGTCCATATTATTAAAAAATTGTAGAATTGATTATTAAGTAGATGCTCTATGACCAGTTAGGGGAAAGCAGTGGTCTCCAGGAGCTAGCATGGGTTCACCAAGAGTGGATCATGGCCAGCAAAGCTCATGTCCTCTGTAGCACTTAGCAGTGGTCTGTTGGGAGAAAGCACTCGCTCATTCTCTCAGGCGTGCACTCATGGTTCACCTGGCAGGTGATCACTGAGCATCTATATGTTTAAAGCTTCCTGGGTGGATGACATCTAGTTATGAATACATTGAAACCTCTTCCCCTAAAAAGCTTTCTTTTCTATAAAGGAGACAAACATGTACACAAATACTAGAGTAAAATAAGATATTTCCTAAGTGCCACAAAGTGATATAAACAAATATGACCAGGATTCAGCAAAAGGAAAGTGCTACAGGGACAATGACCCCTGATAGCAAGATCATTCTTTTCAGCAAGGAGAGAAAACTTTAGAAGTGCTATGCATATTATCATATTTACAATTTTTATCTATTTTGTGCATGTTTTATATTGGCACGGTCTCATGATTTTGTGGATTGTTGGGCCTCAGGACACACCACCTCTAAATGTGACTGTAGAAGACTAGATATGCCACCCCAAAATACACTTCTTTGGCTTAGTTCAAGCTAGTTATTCTGAGAAACTGCAGACACAGGAGTAGCTGTGAAAAGCTGTCTTTTTGTAAATGAAATTTATATCTGTAAGGGAAATCTACATTAGTAAAAGTATCTGTATCAGGAAGAGGGCTGCTCCAGACAACTTCCACTGCCTGGGGGACTTTTAGTGGCACAGGAGGACAGCCACTGTTCACCTGCATTTCCTCCTCCACCCTCCTCCCCCTGCCCTGGATCCTCTTCCTTTCTGCAGCTCAGGATGCTAGATAAGCTTCAATCATCTGACCCTTCTTTGAGTCTCATATTTTATGGAGACTGGGGGCACCCCTATGTCCCTGGGAGACTGGAGACACCATTGACACAAACACCCTGCTGATGGCCTGTGGCAGCGAAGGTCTTTGCTCTCGTAGTTCTCTGGGAGTGAACATTCTGGGTCACGGGGGCTGCGTCTTCTGTTCCCACTTAAGGAATGCCACTTGCATTCACGATTTCCTGCGCCTGGAAAGTTACCTCTGGGTCTTTCCATGAAGAGACATATTGTTTGGAGTTGCTTCTGAGATAAATAAATTGGCTATGTTTGAAAAAGTTTTAGAGATCTCTCATTCTAAAAACCTCTTATTAGTACCTATGGGAAGATCAAACTAAAAAGAAGACATGAAGGAGTATTATGGTTAGCTTTAGGGACCCCCTTAGCAAGATTAAAAAGTAGAAATCAGACTGAGGACAAAGTTAAAATCCTTAAAACTCACTATAAATTCCCCTTCTCTGCTCTCTTCTACTCCCCAGCTCCCCGTCCCTGATCCTCCAGAAGATCTTTTGGAGCTCTGGGCCCCTGATTTAAGACTTGTCTCCTCCAAATCTGGCAAATGGACAATTCATTCCTTTAGCTCAGGAGAGAAGCATTTGTAAGAATTAGTTTGAATTGTGACTCTTGGATTTGGGGAACCCATTCGTTATTGATCCTTTCCCTCACATGGACAGTGACTGCTTTCCTGTTTTTCTTGGGATATATATATATATATTTTTTTTTTTATATATACATATATCTTTTTTTCCCCCTGAGAACTTGGCTTGACTTGCATCTTTCAGGGGCACACAGGTTATCAGGCCTTCAGGCAGCTAACCAAAAGGTTGGAGCCCTCAAGAGTATGGCTGGACAGAAGTGTGGCTTGCACCCCATTTGCAGCTAGCATACCGACTGTTGCCAGCTCCCACAGGCGAGGCCGAAGTCTTTCTCTCCTCTGGTGTCTTTGGAAGTGGATCTGAATCATGGGGTTGCATCTGTTTGCTCCCTCTTTGGAGACACTCACGTGTCTGGGGTTCTGTCACAAGACTATTCTCTTTGGTCTTAAGTCACTTGTTAGGTGTACCTTTCTTTGGTGTAGTACTTTGATTTATATTCAGAGTGTGATAGGAACTTTTTTGGAAGGCCTTCTCTTCTAAGCCAAAAGGGAACTATATACTCAGAAAGAATGAAGACGGTTTATAAAAACATTCCAAAGACACACAGCGCTAAATCTAGATAAGAGGAATCTTGATTTCCGTCTTGGTTGGAAATCTGCTCGCTGACACAAAGAAGCCAAGTGATGGTAATGCAGCTGGTGGGAGGCGCAGGCCCTTGGTGTCGTCCATGCTGCGACCCACTTGTGGGGCACCAAAAGCAGCTGTCCTTGTCTTACAAAGCAAGTATTTACAAAAATAGGAATGTGTCTCCAGGTGCAATTCAAAGCCCACCTGTCCTTGCCAGTTTCCAGACCTCACCTGTTTATCTCAGGATGCTTGCAGACACTAAAAAATCAGGACATTGCAAACAGAACTGTTCTGCACTTAAAAGAATTAAAAGTTTAAATAGTAATTACCCTAGAACTCTGATAGTAGATGTTGGGCAGGTAGAATAGGGGAACGTCAGCAAAATGGCACCGGGGCCTCCATCTTGTTGGAGCTGCCCCTGGGACTTACCTGCCCGACCCGAAGGTCACTTTCCAAGAGATCTCCCGCCATCAGAGCAACGGCTCAGGGCTACATCACATTGGGGAAAACAGAACCTATGCAGGAAATCAAAACTTAACTTTACACAGCTATGCACCATATATGGGCTGCTGGCCTTATAAAAACCCCACCTGCCTTTGCCTGGGCATGACATCCCTGGCTTTGCTTCCCCATAAACCACGGAACCTCGCCCGGGAGCTCTTTTATTAAAGCTTGCCTCGAACGTCTTGCCCACCTCTGTGATCCTTGTTTTCCATCACTGTTTTAAACCTAAAATTTGGAGCCGAAACCTGGGAGGAGATTGAAGGCCCCAGTCGGACTGGGAGGCCTTCAGCACCGGAGGGCTGGAAGACGTTCCACTCTCAGGGTAGCTGCTTTTCTCCTGACCGTGCCCAAAGACCCAAACGGGGACGCCTGTTTCAGTCTCTGGGTCACCCTGGCAGGGATCATGGGGACTCCGCAATCCAAATTTGATTCTAAAACCCCTTTGGGTTGTTTATTGGCCAATCTTGAGACTCTAGGACTTTCTCAAGATCTCAAAAAGTGATGCCTTATTTTTTATTCTTCAACAGCTTGGCCTCAATACAAATTGGACAATCAGTCTCACTGGCCCCCTGAGGGCACTTTTGATTATCAGGTCCTCACGGATCTAGACAATTACTGCAGGCACCAGGGCAAGTGCTCCGAGGTCCCATACGTCCAGGCTGTCTGGGACCCGCGCCCCCGCCCCTCCCTGTGTGCCCCGTGTTCCACCTCTCAGGTCCTTCTTGCATGACCCCCCTCCATCTCCCGTGCAGGCCCCATTGGCCCCAAACCCAAACCCTGAAGCCCCGCCCTTTTTCCCCCCTCTCTCGGAGCCGCAGGAAGACTTGGCCTGTCCACCCACTCGAATTCCATCTGCGCCTCCTGCCCCACCCCCACACNATGAAGACGGTTTATAAAAACATTCCAAAGACACACAGCGCTAAATCTAGATAAGAGGAATTTTGATTTCCGTCTTGGTTGGAAATCTGCTCACTGACACAAAGAAGCCAAGTGATGGTAATGCAGCTGGTGGGAGGCACAGGCCCTTGGTGTCGTCCATGCTGCGACCCACTTGTGGGGCACCAAAAGCAGCTGTCCTTGTCTTACAAAGCAAGTATTTACAAAAATAGGAATGTGTCTCCAGGTGCAATTCAAAGCCCACCTGTCCTTGCCAGTTCCCAGACCTCACCTGTTTATCTCAGGATGCTTGCAGACACTAAAAAATCAGAACATTGCAAACAGAACTGTTCTGCACTTAAAAGAATTAAAAGTTTAAATAGTAATTACCCTAGAACTCTGATAGTAGATGTTGGGCAGGTAGAATAGGGGAACGTCAGCAAAATGGCACCGGGGCCTCCATCTTGTTGGAGCTGCCCCTGGGACTTACCTGCCTGACCCGAAGGTCACCTTCCAAGAGATCTCCCGCCATCAGAGCAACGGCTCAGGGCTACATCACATTGGGGAAAACAGAACCTATGCAGGAAATCAAAACTTTACACAGCTATGCACCATATATGGGCTGCTGGCCTTATAAAAACCCCACCTGCCTT
>NW_007739602.1:0-2071 GCF_000696425.1 Galeopterus variegatus | reverse complement strand
CGGCGGTGTCATGCAACAGGCCATTGGAAATCCGACTGCCCCAGTCTCAGCGCATCCCCTGGGCCTCCACGCGGGGGAGACGCTAACTCGGCTGATCCTGTTTTCCAAATACTGGGTTCAGACGACGAGTGATGAGGCCCAGACTCAGAGACCCCCTCACCCATGCCGAGCCCAGGGTTATGCTTCAGGGAGCGGGTAAGTCCATTTCCTTCCTGTTGGACATGGGGCTACCTACTCTGTTCTGCCCTCCTGTTCAGGCATCAGTCTCCCCTCTCTGGTGACGGTCGTGGGGATTGACGGCACCTCCTCTAATCCACATGTCACCCCTCGCCTTTCATGCAGCCTGGGCTGTTTTCCTTTTTCTCATTCCTTTCTAATTATCCCCCTTGCCCCGTTCCTCTCCTCGGTCGGGNACACCGGCCCCACGTGTCTTCAGCCCCTTCCCCTCCCCCTTATTCCGAGCCCCTTTCTGCTTCCTCTTCTTCTCTTTGTTTGCCCGTTCAGTCTCCACCCGCTAATCCCCACCTCCTGGATTGTCCCCCATTTCTGCTCATACGCACTCTCGGGTCCCCCTTCCTCAAGATCTCCTTTGCCCTTTGAGGGACGTCACAGGGGGTGAGGGGGTGGTCCGGGTCCCGGTCCAAAATCCATACACTTTATTATCCAACATTCCTCTGGTGCCCTTCTCCCTCCTTGACCTTTCACAGATCAAAAAACGCTTGGGCTCCTTTTCTGCCAACCCTCAACAATATATAAAAGAATTCCAATATTTAGCCCAAGCGTATGATTTAACATGGCGTGACTTACACGTCATCCAAACCACCACTCTAACATCAGAGGAGAGGGGACGCATCCAGGCTGCTGCCCAGGAACATGCAGATCAGGTCCATTTGACTGATGCGACCACGCCGGTCGTGGCTCAAGCTGTTCCCGCCATTGACCCTGAGTGGGACTATCAAGATGGCCAAGATGGCTGCGGGCGCCGTGACCACATGGTCCAATGCCTTCTTGCCGGAATGCAGGCAGCTTCCAATAAGGCAGTAAACTATGATAAACTCCGGGAAATCATTCAAGGCCCTGAAGTAAACTCTGCCATGTTCCTTAACAGGCTCACTGAGGGTCTATTACAATATACTCATTTTGACCCCAACAGCCCAGCAGGGGCCACCGTCTTGGCCACCCATTTTATTTCTCAGTCTGCCTTAAATATTCGGAAAAAATTTTAAAAGGCTGAAGAGGGCCCTCAACCCCCTATCCCTGACCTGGTGAGAATGGCACTCAAGGTCTTTAATGCCCAGGAAGAAGCAGCTGAAATTAAAAGGCAAGCCCTTCTCCAGCAGAAGGTCCGGCTCCAAACCCGAGCCCTGGTAGCTGCCCTGCGGCCAGCAGGCTCCGGGAGCCAACCCACAGGGGGAAATCAACACACGCCTTCACGAGCCTGTTTCAAGTATGGTACCAAGGGACACTGGGCCCATCTTTGTCCTAATCCAAGGAAACCAACATGGCCCTGTCGGCGGTGTCATGCAACAGGCCATTGGAAATCCGACTGCCCCAGTCTCAGCGCATCCCCTGTGCCTCCACGCGGGGGAGACGCTAACTCGGCTGATCCTGTTTTCCAACTACTGGGTTCAGACGACGAGTGACGAGGCCCAGACTCGGAGACCCCCTCACCCATGCCGAGCCCAGGGTTATGCTTCAGGGAGCGGGTAAGTCCATTTCCTTCCTGTTGGACACGGGGCTACCTACTCTGTTCTGCCCTCCTGTTCAGGCATCAGTCTCCCCTCTCTGGTGACAGTCGTGGGGATTGACGGCACCTCCTCTAATCCACGTGTCACCCCTCGCCTTTCATGCAGCCTGGGCCATTTTCCTTTTTCTCATTCCTTTCTAATTATCCCCCTTGCCCCGTTCCTCTCCTCGGTCGGGATGTTCTCCAGAAGCTCCACGCCACCATCCGTTCTCCTCCTCCTCCCAGCGCCGCCACTGCCCACCTCATTTTATCTGTTTCCCCCAATTGCCCGCCACCGCCTCCGCTTCTAGTGTCAGTGGATCCCCAAGTATGGGACATTTCTAA
>NW_007739601.1:33892-35596 GCF_000696425.1 Galeopterus variegatus | reverse complement strand
CCATCTACTGCTTTTTTGCTTCTCTCTTTTATATTAAGAATTGACTTGAAAGTTTTATTATTGCTCCTTTGAATGCAATCTGCTTTATTTATCTGGATTCTTCTAAGATTATCTTTTGTCTTTTTATTTTTTCAGAACACTTATGATTATGTATCTACATATGGCTTCCTTTGCATGCATCTTTGGATTTTTCTGACCATCTTGAACATATGAGTTTATATCTTTTATCAGTTTTAGAAATTTTTCAGCCATATCTCCTTGATTATTTTTTATTATTCCCCAGTTTCTCTCTTCTCTCTGGTTGGGACTAGTTATTCTTATATATATTTTGAATGTGTCTACCACGGTCTTGTGCTCATTTTTTTTTNCACATGGAGGTGATGTTTTTGGCATGCTCCTTGGTGCTGGTGGTGTGCCTGGTTGTGGGTAGGGTAAAAAAATGTTTTTTAAGGAGCATAAATTAATCACAGTACATCTATAACCCGTAATGTGAAAGAGCAATGATAAATAATAATATGGGTCTATGTCTTTGGTGATGGAACTATACGATCAGTATATTTATAAGTGAAAGAAATAAGTTCCAGATCTGTCAGTTAAATATGATGTAATTTTTAAATAATATATTTATCCAAATATCACATCAAACTATACTAAAATTATATGAGTGGTGAATATACAATTTATAAGATACAGGTGATTTTTATAATAATTTTAGTCTGAATTGCCTGATGTACATACAGTGAACATGATTTACTCAAAGAATAAGTGAAAGGATTTTTTTCTTTTTAAGTGATATGAGCAAACACCAATGATTAATATTTCCTTTAGTATAGGAGTGCAAGAGATGAATTATCTCAAGTTTTGATTTTCTAAAAATATTTTTATTTTGTATTCATTTCCAAAANCACTGAGGGTTGCGGTCCGTTGCCGGACACGAAAAAAGACAAAAAAAAGGAAAAAAAAAATTCATGTATATTCAGGATTAATATAGTTTAAGCATATGCTGATGAGTAGATATATTTTACACTTTACTTCTCTCTCTTAATACACAAAACTTAGCAAAAGTTTGTTAATGCTCATGTTCATGACATTTTTATTTATATTGTCAGTTGTTTGGATAAAAATATTTAGCATGAAACCAAAATATTTAGCCTGAAACCAAATACAGTACACTCACATAAAAGTATACTAAGCAAGTACTGAATAAAAACACACTGACATATAAAAAGGTTTTTTGTTTTCTGTGTGTGTTTATTTTTTTATTGAATCATAATTTATTATACATATTTTGGAGATTCGATGTTGACATATGTTGATCAAATCAATATTACTAGTATGTATATTGTTACTAATTGTACTTATTATTTATGCCCCTTGTCCAATCTCTCCCTATCCCCCTCCGCCTCCCCCCTCCCACCACTGATAACACAGATTTCTTCTCTCCCTCTGAAGGAGTAATGGTTACTCTGCTGCCTAGATGATCTGTCCAATGCTGAGAGGTGTGATCATGTCCCCCAATATTATCATAGAGCAGATGCTGCTTTTGTCACTCTGGAATGGGCTTTGTGGAGAGAGACATCCTATTCTTTTCTTTGGTCTCTGCTGGTGACTCTCCTTGTGTCAATTTCCTCCAGTGGCTGGCAGACCATCTGTGTGGTGGTTGTGGTGTCTAGCCACTTTCACGGCAGCCATGGTTATTGTGGT
>NW_007739601.1:26024-32147 GCF_000696425.1 Galeopterus variegatus | reverse complement strand
TTTCCATTCTTTTTTTCTCTCTTTCCCTTCACTTTCTGTGTTATTTCTAGTTATCTGTCTTCCACTTTATTAATCCTGTCTCCTATTTTGTAAAATTTATGTTTAAACCCATCCATTGAATGCTTGTTTTCAGATACTTGTAACTTTTGTTCTACACTGAACATTTTAATTTTCTTCAAGATCCTTATTCCCTGGTTATTTTGCCATACTTTCAAGTATCTTGACTATATTTTGCCCCTTTTTTAAACACTATCATTAAAATTCTATAAATCTTGCCTGGTAGCTCCAATAACTGGGTCATCTGTTGATTTTCTCTTTTCTGTTTTTGCTCTTGATCATTGATCTTGCCTCTTTTCATATCTATTATTTTTTTATTTAATGCTTTATTCTGTAATTTTAAAAAACTGTAAAGCTGCAGATAACATCATCTTCTATTAGAAGTTTTTTCCCTATTTTCTGTCAAACAGATAAGGTGAGCAACTGATCATTTCAGTCCAGTGAGGAGTTGACTGAGTCAAGACCAGGAACAACTTTAGTAAGACTCTATCTCTGTTATGCTCTTATTCCTAGGAAAGGACCCACCAGAAATTTTGATTGAGAACCTGGAAGGCATTTGAATTTTCAGTCTAAAAAATAACTGCAGGATATTCAGTTCTCTTCAGAGGTCTTTTAATTTAGCTCTTTAGACTCCACCTGATGCATCTCCAAATTTGGAAAATGACATAAAGGAGAGATTAGCCATACATCCTAGGTATGTGTCCCTTATCCTGGTAGGTGTTTTTCCCTCAGAATCACAGAAATACAAGATATTTTATACTGCTTTTTAGATATTCTTAGATTGTTTTCCAGCATCTAGTGCAGCTCCACAATTTAGTAAACTTCCCATTTTTTTAAACAGCAATAAATGTGAGGCCTTTCAAGTTTTGAATTTGCAGCCCTGTGAGGCCACTAAAAGCTTGGGTAGTTTCTCTTTTCCCCAGCAGCAGCCTTCTGCCTGGGCCACCATTCATCCTTAGCCATGGCTAGAATCAGCAAATATGTCAGTGGAAAAAACACCTAGAGCTTGCCAACTTACTTTTGGATAGTTGTTCTCTCTCTTAAATTACAAATCGTCTAGTGTTTGATACTTTCACAGTTCTCTGTTACCTTAATATATGATTTTTGTTTCAAGAGACTAGTTAATGCCTGCCTTGAAAATGTGAAAACAACAAACTGGTAACATTTAGCCCAGCTGTCGTTTTCTTCCCCTTTTATTTTTCATCTTCGATGTTAGTTGGATTTTTGAGGTGACATGATTTAACTTCTTTCTCTTTCTTGTTTGCATTTTGGTTTTAATGCTGGGTTTTGATCTTTCTTGTAAATCTGTGATATTGACTATCATTTTTCAGATTCTGGATACAGGACTCCTTTGAGTATTTCTTGTAGGGCTGGTCGTGTGGTAGTGAACTCCCATAATTTTTGTTTGTCTGGGAAAAACACTATTTCTCCCTCATTTCTGAAGGATAATCTTGCTTGACATAGAATTCTTGGTTGGCAATATTTATCTTTTAGTATTTTGGATACATCCTCCCATTTTCTTCTGGCTTGTAAGGTTTCAGTTGAGAAATCTGCTGTTAGTCTGATGGGGGACCCCCTAATAGTCAACTAGACACTTTTCTCTTGCTGCTTTTAGAATTCCTTCTTCGTCTTCGAGTTTTGCCAGTTTGACTACAATGTGTCTTGGAGAGGATATTTTTGGATTGAATCTGTTGGGGATCCTTGGGCTTCTTGGACCTGAAGTTCTGCATCTCTCCCTACACCAATGAAATTCTCTGTTGTTATTTCCTTGAATAGATTTTTCAATGCCTTTTCCTTTCTCCTCCCCTTCTATGATTATCTCAATAGATGCAGGAAAAGCATTTGATGAAATACAACATCACTTCATGATAAAGACTCTCAGCAAATTATGTATAGTAGGAAACTATCTCAACACAATAAAAGCCATTTATAACAAACCAATTGCCGACATCATCCTAAAGGAGGAAAGGTTGAAAGCTTTTCCCTTAAGAACAGGAACAAGACAAGAACGCCCACTCTCACCACTCCTATTTAACATAGTATTAGAAGTACTAGACAGAGAAAGAAAGTACTAGGCAAGAGAAAGAAATAAAGGGCATCCAGATTGGAAAAGATGAAGTCAAACTGTCCCTGTTTGCAGACAACATGATCTAATATAGAGAAAAACCTCTAGACTCTACTAAAAAACTCAAAGCTGTTCAACAACTTCAGTAATGTTACAGGATACAAAATTAACACCCCAAAATCAGTAGCATTCCTATACTCCAGTAACGAACTAGCAGAAAAAGAAATCAAGAAAGCAAACCCATTTACAATAGTCACCAAAAAAATAAAATACCTAAGAATCAACTTAACCAATGAGGCAAAAGATCCCTACAATGAGAACTACAAATCACTACTGAAAGAAATTAAAGAGGACACAAAAAGATAGAAAGACATACCATGCTCTTAGATGGGAAGAATTAACATTGTGAAACTGTCTATTCTACCCAAAGCCACCTACAGATTCAATGCAATCCCCACCAAAATATCAATGTCATTCTTCACAAACATAGAAAAAGCAATCATAACAATCATATGGAACTACAAAAGACTCTGAAGAGCCAAAGTAATCCTGAGCAAAAAAATAATAATAATAAAGCTAGAGGCATAACACTACCTGACTTCAAATTATATTATAAAGTTATTGTAACCAAAACAGCATGGTACTGGCATCAAAACAGACACTCAGATCAGTGGAACAGAATAGAAAACCCAGGAATCAACCCACATACTTACAGCCAACTCACCTTTGACAAGACAACAAGAACATGCATTGGGAAAAAGACTGCCTCTTCAATAAATGGTGCTGGGAAAATTGGACTTCTATATGCAGAAGAATGAAACTGGACCTGCACCTCCCCCCATATACCAAAATCCACTCAAAATGGATTAAAAAGTTAAAGATAATACCTGAAACCATAATTTTCCCTCTGTGTTTTGCTTATTTCACTCAACATAAGTTTTTCCAGGTTCATTCATGTTGTTGCAAATGGGAGAATTTCATTCTTTTTTATGGCAGAGTAGTATTCCATGGTGTATATATACCACAGTTTCCTTATCCAATCATCCATCAGTGGACATTTAGGTTGGTTCCATGTGTTGGCTATTATGGATAGAGCTGTGATGAACATGGGAGTGCAGGTATCCCTTTGACATGATGATTTCCATTCCTCTGGGTGTATACCCAGAATTGGGATTGCTGGATCCTATGGAACATCTATCTGTTGTTGTTTGAAAAACCTCCAGCTGTTTTCCATAGTGGTTGCACTAATTTACAGTCCCACAAATAGTGCAGGAGCATTCCCTTCTCTCCACACCCTCACCAGCATTTGTTCTTCACTGTCTTTTTGATTATAGTTGGTCTAACTGGGGTGAGTTGGTATCTCAAAGTAGTTTTAATTTGCATTTCCCTGATGACTAGTGATGTTGAGCACTTTTTCATGTACCTGTTGGCCATTTATATGTCTTCCTTTGAAAAGTGTCTATTCAGCTCCTGTGCCCATTTTTTAATTGGGTTCTGTTTTTTTACTGTGTAATTGCTTGAGTTCCTTGTATATTATGGATATTAATCCCTCATTGGATGCATAGTTAGCAAAAATTTTCTCCCATTCTGTGGGTGGTCATTTCACTCTTTTGATTGTTTCCTTTGCTGTGCAGAAGTTTTTGTTTGATATAGTCCCATTTGTTTACTTTTTCTTTTACTGCTTGTGCTTTCGGGCTCCTGTTCATAAAGTCTGTGCCCAGACCTAGTTGTGAAGTGTTTCGTCTAAATTTTCCCTTAGTAATGTTACAGTTTCAGGTCTTACACTTAAGTCTTCAATCCATTTTGAGTTGATTTTAGTATATGGTAAGAGGTGCATTTCTAGTTTTGTTCTTCTGCATACGGATATCCAATTTTCCCAGCACTATTTGTTGAAGAAGCATTCTTTTCCTCAATGTAGATTTTTGTTGCCTTTGTGCAATATCAGATGGCTGTATGTCAGCCTATAAAAATCTCATGCAAATCTAGCTTTATTGATTTCAGGAGGAGTCGTGGGTTTGACTGCATTTTTACAACTGGACCACATAAAATCTAGTTTCTTATCTTTGGCTGTAGAAAATGATCAAATGTCAAAATGACTGATCTGTTAAATTTAACAATTATTTATTCAATGTCTACCATTGGGGGAACATATACACAAGTAACGAGCAAATGTTGGATTACTTTGCTATGAACCCTTTCTTGTGTGTAATGAATTTGTCTAAGGAGATATTTAGAAATTAGGGGAAAAGAAATGAAGCAACTTGAATATCACAGGGGTTCAAAGAAAAACTTCAAACCACTCTGATTTTATGCATTTTACTCATTGGTGGCAATTGATGTACTTCTAGAAGTCTAGCAATTTTATAAGTCTAAAAAGCCTTGTTGTTGAAACAACATACTATTAAAAAACACACAAAAAAGGCATCAAAAGAAATGTTATCAAAAACTGTTCTGACATCTTGTGTTTAATTCGTAAGTGGAGGAAAAACAAAACTGAAGCATAAATTGGATCAAGATTCCTGGCATAGATTTGCAATGGCATGTATTCAGGCTTTGGATATTATTATGAAGATGTTCTGCTGTTATAATTCATTTGTGAGTTTTTCACAAGTAAAAATATATTTCGCATCAGAAAATAAATAAATAAAAAGCTTCTGCACAGCAAAGAAAACAATCAACAGAGCAGAAAGACAGTCTACAGAATAGGAGAAAATATTTGCAAACTATACATCTGACAAGGGATCAATATCCAGAATACATAAAGAATTCAAACTATACAGTAAAAAAAACAAATAAATCCAATTAAAAAATGGGCAAAGGAAATGAATGGACATTTTTCAAAGGAAGGCATACAAATGGCCTACTGGTATATGAAAAAATGCTCAACATCGCTAATCATCAGAGAAATGCAAATCAAAAACCACACTGAGATAACATCTCACCTCAGTTAGACAGGCCATTATTTAAAAGACCAAGAACAACAAATGCTGGTGAGGATGCGAGGAAAGGGTAACTCTTCTACACTTTTGGTGGGACTGTAAACTATTACAACCATTATGGAAAACAGTATGGAGGTTCCTCAAACAACTACAGATAGAACTACCGTTTTATCCAGCAATCCTACCACTGGGTATATATCCAAAGGAATGGAAATCATCGTGTCAAAGAGATACCTGCATGACCATGTTCACTGCAGCTGTATTTACAGTAGCCAAAACATGGAACCAACCTAAATGTCCATTGAAGGATGACTGGATAAGGAAAATGTGGTATGTATACAGAATGGAATACTACTCAGCCATAAAAATGAATGAAATTCTGCCATTTGCAGCAATATGGATGAGTCTGGAGAAAATTATGCCAAGTGAAATAATCCAGAGAAGAAAAGAGAAATTTCCACATGTTCTCAGTTATAACTGGGTGGAAAGAAAGAGAGAGAGAGAGAGAATGAAAGAAAGGAAAAAAAGAAAGAAAGAGAGAGAGAGAGAGAGAGAGAGAGAGAGAGAGAGAGAGAGATCAAAATGTCACATTGTATCCCATAAGTACATATAATTATTATTTTTAGTCGTATAACTTCGTATAATGTATGAGAAGGGTAAAACAAACGTAAGGATACTAGAGATGGGGGAGGAGGTGGTGGGGATTAGAGAGGGAGAGGTTGGGTAAAGGGCATAAAGAAAAATCATGATTTGTAATAATAATATGCTTATAATAAACAAATTAATTAATTAAAAAACATTCAGTTCAAAGAAAACTGACGTTTATGCCTTCGGAGCAATAAGAAATATTTGTCTTTCTCATTGGAAGACCAAAAAGAAAAATAGTCATTGAATTTTTTCAATGTACTTATCTTACTTTGGGATTTATTTAATTTTGGACTTCAGGAATCCCCACCTTGAATTAGCATTTATCTCATGAAACTGAGATACTTTCTTTCCCATCTTACCTGAATTGAGGCCATACACAAAATAAAGGGGCCAATTTTCTTTAGCATTTTTTTT
>NW_007739601.1:24841-25732 GCF_000696425.1 Galeopterus variegatus | reverse complement strand
TTTTTTTTAATTATACTCCTGTCCCCAAAATATTCTCTGCCCATATTTCTATGGCTTACTCTTTAACAGATAATTCTAAGCCAAAATGACCTCTTCTCAGTGAGAGCTTCTCTGACAAACCAATCTTTATTACATATGCCCAAATAGGGAGTTATAGATTTTCAAACCAAAATTCGTAAGAAGCTTTGTCAAAGGCCAACTGGAGCATCTCAGGCATCTGTTTTCAGCTCAGGCAGCTGGCTTCTAAAACAAGATTCAAGACCTATGTCGGCCCCTTTATACATACCTGTGATTTGATTTGAGTCTTTCCAAACATTTATTTATATTTTTCCTAAAACGAACCCATCCCCTAAGTCCTCTAATAACTCTATCTTTTCATTTTTCTGATGAGACACCCCACTGTTCCTCTAGTGTGTGGTTTCCCTCTTTGCAATGGGTAAAGGAAACCCAGGTTTATTCCTAGAGGTCTTAAACTAACTGGGCTAGGACAGAGTCATTAATCGGCAGTCTCCCACATCACTCCCACATCATCCACCTTGTTGAATTGTTTTTAATAGCTAAGTATTGTCACGGGCACTCTGATCATGCAATTACAGATATAAGGAGGGAAATAACCACTTTTGCTCAAATAAAATGTATGAAGAAATTTTTGCTAAATAAAAATTCATGACTTAAATTTCAATTTAATTCACACTGTCATCATAATTTAACAAATTCGCATTTGATTATTTTCAGTATACTTAAAAACATAAACGATCTTAGTATTTACAACATGTATTTTCTTATCACTTTGCACATATTCAACCTGGCCAGGAACAATTCAAATATAAATTAAAATTTCAAAATCTCTCATTGGTGAAAAAAACAACAGAAACAAAGGTTTATGGATAA
>NW_007739601.1:23457-24317 GCF_000696425.1 Galeopterus variegatus | reverse complement strand
ATTAAAATTTCAAAATCTCTCATTGGTGAAAAAAACAACAGAAACAAAGGTTTATGGATAACTATGTTTATGACAACTTGATTCATACTGGTAACCATTTGAAAAATACTCAATAAGAATCTACTGGTAAGCTAAAATCATAGGACGTTTAGGGTAACAATAACTAATAATATTATATTGTATATTTCAAGATAGCCAGAAAAGAGAATCTTGAATGTTATAACCATAAAGAAATGATAACTGTTTAGGTGACAGATATGCTAACTATTCTGATTCAATCATTATACAATATATGAATGTACTGAAACAACAAACTGTACCCTATAAACATGTACAGTTAAAAAGAATTAATTTTTAAAAAAGAAAAACATAGGACATTTATATTTTGAAAGATAGTGATCATATGAAAATATATTATGTCATATAAATGAAGCTTAATGTATATGTGAAGTATTTTATATGCAAAAAAATTCTTGTTACATAACTTTAAATTAAAATGTGAGGCATAAAAATCACTATACAATATATCAATCTGTGAAAATATGCTTAAATAACAAAATACTTTCTAAATATTAATGATTATGCTCCATTGGTGTGATTATTGAGATCTACAATGTTTCTTCATAATGTAGTTTTTAGACAAACAGATATTGTTGAAAAAATAAAAATAAAATTTTAACTTCAAAAAATGGAATTAAAAAATAGTAAGTAATGGTGCTATCTTAAAATGAAAAAAGCTGATGCAAAAAACAAAGGGGTCCAATCAAAAAATGACTAGTAATTTGACTATGTAGAAATCACTAGGCATCAGGACACTCAGCTTTCTTTTTTTTTTTTTTTTTTTTTTTTTTTTTTTTTTT
>NW_007739601.1:21467-23231 GCF_000696425.1 Galeopterus variegatus | reverse complement strand
CGGTCTGTATGTGGGATCCGAACCCTCGGTGGGAGCGCCACTGCGCTTCCCAAGCAGCGCATTATAGCAGTGCGCCACCGGGCCGGCCCAGGACACTCAGCTTTCTAAGAGATCGTACTAGCACCTACTATTGTATAATTCATTCATTTAGTCTCTCATTCATTTATTCATTCAACAAATCTGCTTCAGATAAAGCACTGCAGCTATCAATCAAAAGTGCTTTTCCTCATCAAACTTATATTTCCTTGAAAGAATATGGAAATAAACAAAATAAGTGAGAAAAAATGGAACACAGTCAGCTATACATAATGGTTTTCTGTCCCCAGCAGCAGCAGCAGCATTACATGTTGTAGACAAATACAATGTATGAAAAAGTCTTAGGATGCCAGCAGTAAGATATCACAGGTATTGCAATCTTAAATAGGATGATGTGATAGTTAATTTTATGTGTCAACTTGACTAGACTATGGTGTCCAGTTGTTTGGTCAAACACCAGTTTAAATGTTGATGTGAAGGTATTTTTAGATGTATTGAAAGTCTACTGATTTAATATTTAAATCAGTAGACTTTCAATAAAACAGATAACCCTCCACAGAGTGGGTGAGCATCATCCAATTAGTCGAAGGCTGTAACGCAAAGACTGAAGTCCCCAAAGAGGAAGGAATATATGAGGGGTCTTCAAAAAGTTCATGGAAAGATTCATACTATCTTTTAATTCCATTTTTCCACGAACTTTTTCAAGTACCCTCTCATNGAAAGATTCATACTATCTTTTAATTCCATTTTTCCACGAACTTTTTCAAGTACCCTCTCATATATATGTATATGTGTGTATACATGCATAATACAGATGTTAGAGACAGTATTATTGAGAATATTTCAATTGAGTAGAGACCATAAAGAGGCAAGACACCAAGTCAAGCAGACACCTTAGCAAAGAGGGATCTAAGCAGAGAAAATAACATGTTCAAAGACCCTGAGGAGGAGAAAGTCCGGTATGCTTGAGGAATAATGAAGATGCAAAACTAGTTACAGCAGAATGAAGAAGGAAGCAACGATAAGGATATGAGACCACAGGCAAAATCAAGGAGGGCCTTTAAATCTTTAGGACTCTAACCCTTATACTGGTGGGCCACTGGGGCACTGCGACAAGAAAATTGAGAAATTTCTTTTTCTATTTTGATGGTATCACCCTCAAATAATAGGATGATGGGGGGCGTGATGATCTGGAATTAGATAGTGGTTATGTTTGCCTAAAGTAGCAATATACTAAAAACCACTGAATTATATACATTAAAAGAGTGAAGTGTATGATACATGAATTATATCCCAATACAGCTGTTAAAATAAAATAAAACAATAGAATGTGTGTATATGTGAAAAAACAATGTGTGTGTATGTGAAAAGTGTCCAGGTAGAAGGAGGGAGCCCAGTAAGATGTCTAGTGAAATAGTGTACAAGAACAAGACAGGCACTGAGGATGGGCCTAAACAATTTGAACCATAAAATTGTCTTTAAATTATACGAGGAAGGCTACTGGAGGAAGAGACTGGTGGTAAGAAAAGAAGTTCTGTTTGGGGCATATTACAATTGAGATCGCTATTAGACTTAGAAGTAGATATGTTAAGCACAAATTAGAAATATAACTCTGTAGAACAAATTAGTGACTAAAGATATATATTTGAAAGGGTTTAGTGTATTGATGCATCTAAAGCCATGAGAATAAATGAGATTAAAGAGTGCTTGTTGAGGGCCGGCCTGGTG
>NW_007739601.1:6810-20469 GCF_000696425.1 Galeopterus variegatus | reverse complement strand
TCCAACCTGACCTTGCATGTACAGGTCAAGAAAGTTCATATAGTTTATGTACCTCAAAAAAAGGGGGGGGGGGCTTTCTGCTAGGCTTCTATGCTTCATATTCAAGTTGGATTAAAGACAAGGGTAATATCAAAAAAAAAAATTTTAAGATTATTGTGACCCTGCCAAGTTCAGTTTCAGTGACATGGTGTGGGTGAAAGTCAAAGTAGGGTAGGATCAAGAGCAAAGTGAGAACAGAGACAAACCACTCAAGGTGCTTTCCTCAAAGACAAAGAGAAATGAAGTAGTAGCTGTAGGTGAATGTGAATTCAAGGTTTACTTTTAAATTTATGTTTTGTTTTGTTATACTTTTACATTGGAGAAATAATGGTGTAAACAGGCTGGCAATGAACTGTGAAGAAAAAACTTGAAGATACATGGACATAGAGGAGAATGGCAGGAGAAGGTTCGAAGCTTGATGAGGCTATTCAAAGCATAAAACATACTAGGGAAGAATAGTTCCGCAATTATCAGGAAAGGGCATAAATTTATCTCATCCAATTCTCCAGAGTTATAGAGGTCAGAGAGAGTTAGGGAGGTGGCTTTACCTACTTCTCAATTCCATGGGTAAGAAAGTGAACTAGGCCCCTGAAGACACTTATATTTAGTGACAGATTAGAGGCTTTGAAGAAACATTCACCAAAACCTCATTGACATAATTGCTCTAGAAACATCAACACCTAGAGTCATTTGACTGCTACCTCACCAGCTGCCATATCCTGATGCTAAAGCTCACCTTATCACGAAGAAAATTGCTAAGGAAAAAGAAGGTCTGTTTTCAAAATCAAAGTCATTTCTGTCTTGTAAACAACACATGAACTATCTCTTCCCGGATCTGTTTGGTCTTGACCCCATAAATGATGGGATTCAGCATAGGTGGAGCCAGAATGCAGACACTGGCCAGCAGGACATGGATATGGGGTGTGATGTGGTGTGCAAACCGCTGAATAAGGGTTGTAAAGATCCCAGGCCCATAAAAGAGAATGATGACACAGACATGGGAGCCACAAGTGTTGAGAGCTTTGCGGCGAGCATCTTGGGAAGGGATGTGGAAGACAGCACGGAGAATCAGCACATAGGAAATAAAAACCAACACAATATCCAAGACAACCGTTGACATTAGGACAAATAAACCATACCAGATGTTTTCTCGGATGTCGTCACAGGAAACATGAGCCAAAACAATATGCTTACAACCAGTGTTTAAGAGGATATTACTTTTACAGAATGTCAGTCTTTTCACTAAAAATATTATGGGGAAAACTGTACCATAACTTCTGAGAAAGATAGTCACTCCAATTTTCCCAATCAGAGTATTTGTGAGAATAGTGGTGTATCTCAATGGGTAGCATATGGCAATAAAGCGGTCAAATGCCATTGCCAGCAAGATCCCTGACTCAGAGATGAAGGTAGAATGGATGAAGAAGAGTTGAGTGATGCAGCGATCCAGGGAGATCTCCCCAGCATGGAACCAGAAGATGGCCAAGGCCTGTGGTACTGTGGATGTGGAGAGTGCAACATCTGCTCCAGCCAGCATGCAGAGGAAGAGGTACATGGGTTGATGGAGGCTGCGCTTTGTGAGGATAATGAAGATGAGCAGGCTGTTCCCAAGGAGGGCAATGACATAAGAAATGAAGAAGGGGATAGAAATCCACACATGCTGGTCCTCTAGGCCAGGGATGCCCAGCAAGCGGAAGACTGTGTGGCTTACACCAGAGTGGTTCGAGGTAGTCATACCTCATACAGACAACCTGGAACCTCCCCTCCTATTCGTAAAGAAAATAAATCAGATTACTCTCAAAGATTTTCATTCATGTTACCAGGAGATTTTCACACCTTCCTAATTCTATTCTATTCTGAGGGTGCCAGGAACTATGATATATAAAGATAAATAAGATATGGTTTGTTTTCTGAATGAGGCATTAATCTCATAAATAAAATAGACATTTATATACCTAATGAATATATAGTTATGAAGTTAGCATAGTAGTGTCACAAGAAAATTTTAATGTGGAAATGCAATAGAAGGAGTAATTCTCACTGTTCATATTTGTAAAAAACTTAAGAATGAGAGTCTGAGTAAGCCAGGCACAGAAAGACAAGTGATCTTGCTTGCATGTGGGATTTATAAAAGTCAAACTGATTGAAGTAGAGAGCAAAATGGTGGGTACCAGGGACTGGAATAAGCCAGGCGCAGAAGGACAAATGATCTTGCTTGCATGCGGGATTTATAAAAGTCAAACTGATTGAAGTAGAGAGCAAAATGGTGGGTACCAGGGACTGGAGGGGGAGGGAGGAATGAGGAGATGTTCGTTAAAAGGCACAAAGTTTCAGATAGACAGGAAGAATAATTTTTTGAGATCTATCTATTGCACAGCATGGCAACTATAGTTAATAATAAGGTAATAATATTTCAAAATTGCTAAGGAATATTTTTTTTTTAAGATGACCGGTAAGGGGATCTTAACCCTTGACTTGGTGTTGTCAGCACCATGCTCACCCAGTGAGCTAACCGGCCATCCCTATGTGGGATCCGAACCCTTGGCCTTGGTGTTATCAGCACCGCACTCTCCCGAGTGAGCCACAGGGCCAGCCCCAGCTAAGGAATATTTCAAATGTTCTCCCCATTTAAAAATAAGTATGTCAGGTAATGGATATTTTAATTAGCTTGATTTAATCATTCCATAACATACATATAAATCAAAATGTCACATTGTATCCCATAAGTACATATAATTATTATTTTTAGTTAAAAATAAAAACCTTTTAGAGATACGGTCCCCAAAAAAACACACGACCCTTTGTCAAATTTTGTGGTTATCAAAGAACATCCACAATTTTTCAGAAAGGCTATTAAATATGCCTCCCTTTTCCAACCAGAACAACAAAAAAAGAGCAAGTTTATGTCTGAACTTAGCCTTGAAAATAGGGTAGGATGTTCCAAGTAATGAACGGAGTGAAATGGTTTGGGAATTTGAGGAGAAATGTTTGGCACAAAAACACAAAGTATGTTTAAAACATACACAAAATATGTTTTCAGCTTTGTGAGGTTGTGGTGTTGCAAATTTGGAGCAATTGGAAAAAAGATGGCAACAAAATAGATTGGCTCTGAATGTAAATTTAAAAGTCTAAACTTCACCTGTGGGGGGAAAATGGTCAGCCATGATGAGTTTTGTAATTGGAAAGCATTTTGGATATATTTATCTTGCAGCTAAGCAGAGAATAGAAAGGGTAGGAAAAGACGGTAAAGACTAAAACCTGATGAAACAGTAAAATGTTTACTGTGCTAAGAAGAACTGATGCATTGATGGATTATTATCACAGTTAAATAAGATCAAGAGTACAGTCTTTTTACAGTACCTTCTCAATATTAGGTATGATGTAAAAATATTACTGATGGCACATCATTAATCTCTTCTATCAGCACAGGCCAATAGATATTGTCATTGTCAATTTTCCAAAGTAGGAATTTGAGGCTCAGGAATATTGTCACAATTCAAAGAATAGGGTTGAACTTTGAAGCTTTTCTAAATTTATTAGATGTAATTTCCTCATCTTTGAAATGGGTCAAGTAAAAGACACCTTTCTAAATTAATGAAATTGAGAAGCCTTCCTGATCCCAGTGGGGTGGCGTGGGGGCGAAAATAGCAGAACAAAATCAGCCCCTCAGCTTGTAGCTATATCTTATTTCCTTTACCACAAAATAAAGGGCAGGGATAATACTACAAAGGTTTTTAATTATTCATTACTGAAACTTCATCAGTTTTTGATATTCGCTTGCTTGTTGATGTCTCTAAAAGAAAGAAGGGTTCATTTTGATAAAGATATAAAATAGTTGTGCACCCTGTATCCAAACCAGCTGAATGCTGAGTTGAAAAATGGCTCTGCTGTCCAAGGCACTACAGAATAAGAAGCCGGGTGCTAACACGGAAAGAGGGCAAGTGGGCCAAAGCTATAAGGACAGGCAGACAAGTCAGAAAATAAAAAGTTAAACTTTTTTCCAATTCTCAAATAATTGAAGTGGGTTTAGTAGACAGAGAACTCATTATTCCCTTAAGAGGGAAGAACCATTATTTCTAAAGGAAATAATCTGTCACTCTCAAGGCCATTTACAACTTAGAGGTCCTAATATCACCACACCCTCTCTGGTTGGTTGTTTAACTTGATATCTGTTTGCAGGATATGAGCTTAGTGCAGAACATAGGTAGTGAGAAGATCAGAAATCCAAGGGATAAGGACACACAGAGAAACTGTTGTCTGTATCTCTGCATTTATTCCATGTCTGACTTAGTGCCTAGCACACAGTAAGTACACATAATCACTTGTTCCCTCACCTTCCAGGTTTTATTTTCCTCACCCTTAAGTTTAATTTCCAGAGTAGGAAAATTCACCCCTATTTTCAATGCTGTAGTAATCCCAAGAAATGGCTGAAACAGTACTGAAAATAAAATCACATGAATGGAGCCAAGTAGAGGCTTCTGACGATGTGTCTCCTCTGAACAACTACCACTAGGTCAGTCCATGGACACACAACCACTATAAGATTATATAGCTCCCTGAGGAAAGTCATCCTCCTGGAAGAGATGAAAGAAATCAAAATAGATATGAAAATGCCATTGAGGGCTGGTGGGAAAATGTGTGCACCACTATGCTGATGAAGTAATAGCAGGAAAAGGAGATGAAGATAAAGCAAATAAGACTTAAGTAACTTAAAAGAGAAACTGAAGACAACCAGCTCATAGTTATTGATGGACACTGGATATTTGGGTAGTAGCAAAGAGGATTTTTCTTTGGGGAGAAAAAGAATACAGACTGAGGAGCTTGCCAACTGGGGACTGGTCTCTGGATGAAGTTGCATGAACTACAGTGACTGCTTGTATAAGTCAAGTTCACCTTTAAAATCTTGAGTGCTTTTTGGTTTTTTTTTGTCTTTTTTCCGTGTCCGGCAACGGATCGCAACCCTCAGTGTTGCCCCCGTGCCGGACCGGGGACCGGCAACGGGATCGCAAACCTCGGGGTTGCTCCCATGCCCCGCTCAGCCAGTGAGCGGGAACCGGTCTGTATGTGGGATCCGAACCCTCGGGCGGGAGCACCGCCGCACTTCCCAAGCGGCGCACTATCCAGTGCGCCACCGGGCCGGCCCATAAAATCTTGAGTGCTTTTTGGTTTTTTTTTGTCTTTTTTCCGTGTCCGGCAACGGATCGCATCCCGCAGTGTTGCCCCCGTGCCGGACCGGGGACCGGCAACGGGATCGCAAACCTCGGGGTTGCTCCCATGCCCCGCTCAGCCAGTGAGCGGGAACCGGTCTGTATGTGGGATCCGAACCCTCGGGCGGGAGCACCGCCGCACTTCCCAAGCGGCACACTATCCAGTGCGCCACCGGGCCGGCCCATAAAATCTTGAGTGCATCAGGAAAATTTCTGCAGCCTTGATCCAGGCACCTTCAGCCTCCTGGAGAAGTTGTCTCTGTCTCCCTGATTTGTGCTGTTCAGCTAACTGCCCCAGCCCAGGGCACGCTCACAGTCTACGCACATGTCAGGAATATGCCTGACTGAGACATCCCACAGATTACTCCTTTACCTTTCCTTTCACAAGGGGTATAATCATCTGAGCATCTAACTCATAAATATGAGTACATCTCATTATCTGTCATTGTTCCCCAATTTATCATGTCCTTTCTGAGGTCTGAGAATGGCCTTTCTTTTATTTTATGCATTCCCATAATCAAGAACAGTAAAGCACAATGTTAATTCCTCAATAGTAACAACTTATTGCATGGGAGGTATAAAGGATCATGATAGGAGACACAAATGAGCCCCTTCAAATGCCTCAAATGTTTACAGCAATCCAGATCTGGTGCCAACATTGACCCTTCTCTGGAGGGGTTCAGTGCTCCTTGGCACACTGAAAGCTAAGAGGATCCTCCTACCCAGAGTCTCCCAACTCTCAACACAGACATAGCTTTCCATTCTACTGAGACAGTTTATATTTGTGACTCTGGTCCAGTTGTGTGTTGATGAAACAGCTGGAAGGAAGAAAGGAAGGAAGGAAGGAACAGTGTTTAGCAATTTCTTAGGTGAAAACGCTCCTGTCTTCTCCACTTTCAAAGTATCAGCATGCTGTCCCTGTATGTAGAGTTGGAAGGAATGTACACAATTGACTCTCACAAAGTGGTATGAGCTGGCTCCAGCACATAACTGCTGTTGTCACTCCCACTCTACCCACTAAACTCCAGACAACCATCTCTTATGACCCACAACTCCATAACTCCTAGTCTTCCTCCTGGAACTTCATTCCACAGTGATAAAATAGTCACTCACCTCCCTCAAATGGAGTTGGGTTTCAAGAGGACTCTGAGTAATGGATGTCATGGAACAGGGATTTTATGCCTTTGCCTAAAGACTGCAAGGTGAGCTAATACACAAGGGATCTCAGGCTTAATACACATGGATCAACTCATTACACTTCCTCAGTCCTGCCCACACCACCCCCTCCTCCACAACTCCATCCCTAGATTACATGTGCAAATGTATTATTTTCAATAAAAATGTTTGCATTGCTATGTGAAATATTCCTGTTTTCATTTCAATGTAAATCAGTAAATATTGATATCATTATCAATCAACTCATATAATTTTAATATCAATATACAAATTATAATTATTTATAATTTCACTTTTTTAGAACAGTTTTATATTTAAAGAAAATTTGCATAGTATAGAGTTACCATAGACCTTGTTTCCTCTTTTACTAACATCTTACATTAGTACATTTGTTATATTTAATGAACCAATATTGATACTATTAACTAACTGTTCATATTATTAACTAACATCCATACTTTATTCAGATTTTCTTAGTTTTTACCTGATGTCCTTTTTTTTTGCAGGATTTCGTTCAGTAATCATTTACTAAAGTGAGTAAAAGTACTCACTTTTAGTCAGGATAAGACACTCACCATGAGCATCTCATCTATTTCTCCACTGGATTGTCCTGCATTTGTGTTTTACATATAAGTTTCCAGGAAGTTGTTTGGACTACCCCTCAATGGAATGTCTTTCCTGGACACAATTATGTCAGTCATGTGAAACTTTATGAGGTTTCCTTGGGCTTATCAATGGTTCCCTATCATGTACCTTGTGCCTAGGGTAGACCTTAGTCTACTTTCCAAATGTAACATGCTGGAGTAAAAAGAACTAGGAAAAATGCAGGTGGTTATTCTTCCCTTCAAGAGTAGCTAGAATAGGGCAACTCCCTACAGCATCATGGACTGCCCTTCCCCCCTGCCTGGGGTCCATGTCATACCACAAGGATCCTCCTTGGTTGAGAAGAGAATCCCTCCTCCAGTGACCATGCACTAGAACTAAAATGTCCCATCCAACAGGCAACTTAAAACAAGTCTGCAGGAGGGATTCTCTCTCCTCAAAAGCCACTCAACTAACAGTTACTCAAGTTGAGTAACTGAAAGCCACTCAACTGCTCCACCAGATGACCAGACATCAACATAAGGATATTAGAAATATGAAAAAAAAACAAGAAAATATGACACCACCAAAGGAATATAATAACTCTCAAATACCAGACTNAAAAAAAAACAAGAAAATATGACACCACCAAAGGAATATAATAACTCTCAAATACCAGACTCCAATCTACAAGAAACCCATGAAGTGTCTGAAAAAGAATTCTGAGCAAAAATCTTAAGGAAACTCGGTGAGATACAAGAAGAGTCATACAGATGACACAATGCAATGAGAAAAACAATCCAAGCCATGAAGGAGGAAATTTACAAAGAGATTAGTGCCATAAGAAAGGATGTAGCAGAACTCTTGGAACTGAAGGACTCATTCAACAAAATAAAAACTACATTCAAGATCTTACCCAGAAGGTTAGAGCAAGCAGAAGAAAGAATTTCTGATCTTACAGAATTATCTTTGAAATAACACTAGCAGACAAAAAAAGAAAAGGAAAAGGAATTTTTTTAAAATGAAGAAAATCTTTGGGAGCTATCAGACAGCCTCAAGTGCACAAATATCTGAATCATGGTTGTTCTAGAAAGGGAGAAAAAGAAAAAGGCATTGAAAACCTGTTCAACAGAATAATAGCAGAAAACTTCCCAGGTATTGGTAGAGAACTGGATTTCCAGATTCAAGAGGCTTAAAGATCCCCAAACAATTTAATCCAAAAAGGCTTTCTTTGAAACATACTGTAGTCAAACTGGCAAAACTCAAAGATAAAAAGAGAATCCTGAAAATAGCAAGAGAAAAACATCAAGTTACCTATAAGAGAGTCCCCATAAGACTAACAGCAGACTTCTTAGCACAAACCCTACATGCCAGAAGAGAATGGAATGATATATTTAAAGTACTAAAAGAAAAAGGCTACCAGCCAAGAACACTACACCCAGCAAGGCTATCCTTCAGAAATGAAGAAGAAAGTGTATTTCTCAGACAAACAAAAACTGTAGGAGTTCACCACCACGTGACCATCCCTGCAAGAAACCCTCCAGAGAGTCCTGCATCTGGAATCTAAAAACAATAATTACCACCATGAATACACAATAACAAATCCCACCAGTAAAGCCCATAGAAAAATGGGAAAGAGAAAAAAAACTATGCCATACCACCTCAAAAAACCAATGAACTCTGAAGACAAACAACAGGGAAAGAAAGGAACAAAAGATTTAAAACAACCACACAAAGCAATTAAATGACAGGAGTTAGATAACACCTTTCAATAACAACACTAAATGTAAATGGATTGAACTCCGCACTCAAAAGACATAGAGTGGCTGGATGGATTAAAAAACTAGACCCAACTATATGCTCCCTACAAGAAACCTATCTCACCTGTAAAGATTCACAAATACTAACAATGAAAGGAGGTAAAAAGATATACTACACAAATGGAAACCAAAAATGAGCAGGAATAGCTATTCTTATATCAGATAAAATAGACTTTAAACCAAAAACTATATAAAGAGACAAAGAAGGCCATTATATAATTATAAAGGGGGTTATCCACCAAGAAGACATAACAATCTTAAATATATATGCTCCCAACATTGGTGTAATCAGATATATAAAACAAACATTATTACACTTAGAGAGATAGATCTCAATACAATAATAGTTGGGGACCTGAACACCACTCTCTCAACAATGGACAGATCATCTAGGCAACAAATCAACAGAGAAACACAGGATTTAAACTACACTTTAGACCAATTGGACTTGGAGGATACATAAAGGACATTTCACCAAACAACTAGAGAATATTCATACTTCTCATCAGCACATTACTGGAATATTCTCCAAGACAAACCATACATTAGGTCAAAAATCAAGTCTCACAAATTTTTAAAAATTGAAATCATTTCCAGCATCTTCTCAGACCACAATGGATTAAAACTAGAAATCAATAGGAAATGAAACATTGGAAACCACACAAATACATGGAAATTAAACAACATGCTCCTGAATGACAAATAGGTCAAAGAAGAAACCAAACAGGAAATCAAAAAATTTCTTGAAACTAATGATAATAACAATATATCATACCAAAACCTATGGGATACTGCAAAAGCAGTACTAAGAGGAAAGTTCATTGCAATAAACACTTATATCAAGAGAATAGAAAGACTTCAAATACAAAACCTAACATTGCACCTCAAAGAACTAGAAGAACAAGAAAAATCCAATCCAAAAGTTAGTAGCCAGAAAGAAATAATTAAAATCCAAGCAGAAATAAATGAAATAGAGACCAAAAATATGATACAAATGTTCGATGAAATAAAAAGTTGGTTTTTGAGAAGATAAGCAAAATAGACAAACCATTAGCTGGGTTAAACAAAAGAAGAAGAAAGAAGATCCAAATAACAAAAGTCAGAAATGAAAAAGAGACATCACAACTGATACCACAGAAATACAAAGAATCATCAGAGACTACCATGAACAGCTACACACCAACAAATTTGAAAACCTGGAGAAAATGTATAAATATCTGGACACATACAAGCTACCAAGATTGAACTGAAAAGAAATAGAAAAACTGAACAGAACAATAATGAGCAACAAAATTGAAGCAGTAATCAGAAATCTTCCAACAAAGAAAAGCCCAGGACCGGATGGCTTCACTACTGAATTCTACCAAACCTTTAAATAGGAATTAATATCAATACTTTCCAAACTATTCCAAAAAATTGAAACAGAGGCCATTCACCCAAACTCACTCTATGAGGCCATTCTCATCCTGGTAAAATTAGACAAAGATACAACAAAAAAAAAACCCTACAGTCCAATATCCTTGATGAACTCAGACACAAAAATCCTCAACAAAATGCTAGCAAACAGAATACAGCAGCACATCAAAAAGATTACACATCATGAGAGCGCGGCGGACGCGCCCCGGACGCGCGGCGGCACCGGGAGGCCGGGCGAGCATGATCAAGTGGGATTCATTCCAGGGATGCAAGGATGGTTCAACATATGCAAATCAATAAATATGATACACCACATCAACAAAATCAAGAACAAAAACCATTTGATCATTTCAATAGATGCAGAAAAAGCATTTGACAAAATTCAACATTCCTTCATAAAGATTCTCAACAAACTACTACAGAAGGAATAAAAGCCATATACAATAAAAAACAGTGAAAGCTATATACAATAGTCCCACCACTAATATCATCCTGAATGGAGAAAAGCTGAAAGCTTTTCCCTTAAGAATAGGAACAAGACAAGGATGCCCGCACTCACCACTCCTATTTAATATATTATTTAAAGTACTTCCACAGCAATTGGACAAGAGAAAGAAATAAAGATCATCCAAATAGGAAAAAATGAGTCAAATTGTCCCTCTTTGCAGATGACATGATTCTACATATTGAAAACCTGAGAGGCTCTACCAAAAAACTCTTACAGCTGGATAAACAAATTCAGTAAGGTTGCAAGATACAAAATCAATACACAAAAATCAGTAGCATTTTTATACTCCAACAACAAACTAGCAGAAAAAGAAATCAAGAAAGCAAGCCCATTTATAATAGTCACCAAAAAAATAAAATACCTAGGAATAAATTTAACCAAGGAGATAAAAGATCTCTACAGTGAAAACTGCAAATCACTGTTGAAAGAAATTAAAGAGAACACCAAGAGATGGAAAGACACTCCTTGCTCATGGATTGGAAGAATCAACATAGTGAACATGTCCATACTACTCAAAGCCATCTATAGATTCAATGCAATCTCCATCAAAATACCAATGACAGTCTTCACAGAAATAGAAAAAAAACAATCCTAGTGTTCATATGGAACAACTAAAGACCCCAAATAGCCAATTCAATCCTGAGCAAAAAAAAAATGAAGCCAGAGGCATTACCCTTCCTGATTTCAAGCTGTATGACAAAGCTATAGTAACGAAAACAACATGGTACTGTCGTAAAAACAGACATGCAGACCAAAGGAACAGAATAGAGAACCTAGAAATCAACCCACATATTTACAGCCAACTGATCTTCAACAAGGGCACCAAGAACATACAATGGAAAAAGGAGAGCTTCCTCAATAAATAGTGCTGGGAAAACTGGATATCCATATGTAGAAGAATGAAACTTGATCCATACTTCTTGCCATATACCAAAATCAACTCAAAATGGATTGAAGATTTAAATATAAGACCTGAAACTTTAAAACTCCTTGAATGAAACATAGGGGACACTCCAGGTGTAGAACTGGGCAAAGACTTTATAAATATAGACCCCAAAAGCACAGGCAACAATAGATAAAATAAACAAATGGGATTATATCAAACTAAAAAGTTTCTGCACAGCAATGGAAACAATCAACAGAGTGAAAAAGCAACCTACAGAATGGGAGAAAATATTTGCAAGCTATGTATCTGACAAGGGATTCATATCAGGAATATACAAGGAGCTTAAACAACTTTACATTAAAAAAATAAAATAAAATAAACTCATTATAAAATGGGCAAAGGATCTGAATAGACTTTTCTCAAAGAAGGACATACAAATGGCCAACAGGTATATGAAAAAATGTTCAACATCACTAATCATCAGGAAAATGCAAATCAAAACCACACTGAGATATCATCTCACCCCAGTTAGACTGGCTATTATCAAAAAGTTACAGAATAACAAATGTTGGTGAGGATGCAGAGAAAGGGGAACCCTTCTGCACTATTGGGGGGACTGTAAATTAGTATAACCATTATGGGGAACAGTATGGAGACTCCTCAAATAACTACAGATAGTACCACCATATGATCCAGCTATCACTCTACTGGGTATATATCAGAGGACTGGAAATCATCATGTCCAAGGGACACCTGCACTTCCATATTTATTGCAGCACTATTTACAACAGCCAAGAATTGGAATCAACCTAAATGTCCATTGACGGATAACTCGATAAGGAAAATGTGGCATATATACTCAATGGAATACTGCTCAGCCATAAAAAAGAATGAAATTCTGTCATTTGTAGCAGTATGGATAAGCCTAGAAAAAATTATGTTAAGAGAAATAACCCAGACACAGAGAGATACCACATGTCCTCACTCATAAGTGAGAGCTGAATCCATATATAAACAAAAAAATAAACAGAGAAAGAAAGAAATAACAATCACAATAATATGTTGAACTTTTAGAAGGAGAGAAAAAAAGTGTGGTTACTAGAGGTGGAAGAGGGGAGGGAAGGAGGAGAGAATGGGGTTAATTAGAAATTGGTTAACGGACACAAAGAATGATTGCATATTGTAATGATAAATAATCTATCCTGATTTGACCATCACACATTGTACACAACTATTGATAGTCAACTTTGTACCCCACATATATGTATAATAAATTATTTTTCAATAAAAAATAATAATAAACAATAAGTAAATAAAATGGCAAAACAACAGAATCAACAAATAAAATAATCATGACAGTGTGGTGTTGGCAGAGGATAAACTCATAGATAAAGAAATACACTATGGAACCAAGAAATAGTACAACACAAATAACCAAACTACTTTTTCAAAGACACAAAATCAATTAAATAGTGGAAGGATATCCTTTTCAAGAAATGATATTCATTCAATTAAGCATCTGCAGAAAAACGAAAATGAGCCCTGACCTAAACATCACATCTTATAGAATTGTTAACTCAAACAGGATCATGTGCATATATGTAAAATGTAAAAGTATGAGACTTTTAGGGGAGAAAAGCATAGGAGAAAATCCTCAGGACTTCAGGCAAAGCAAAGAGTATTTAGAATTAGGACCAGGATTCATAAAAGGAAAAAATTGATAGAAAGATCTCATCAAATTTTAAAAATATTGCCTTACAAAATAACTGTGAAAAGGATGGGGGGAAAAACAACTGTAAACTGGGAGAATACATCTTTAAAACAAACACTTAACAAAAAAACTTGTACCTAGGATACATAAAGAACTCTCAAAGCACAACGGAGGAAAAAAAAACACCAATGAGGCGCCAAGCCCATGGTGCACTCGGGAGAGTGCGGCGCTGGGAGCACAGCAGCGCTCCCGGCGCGGGTTCGGATCCTATATAGGGATGACCGGTGCGCTCACAGCACTCACTGGCTGAGCGC
>NW_007739601.1:5376-6601 GCF_000696425.1 Galeopterus variegatus | reverse complement strand
ACAAAAAAAAATAAAATAAAATAAAAAACACCAATAAGAAAGTGAGCAAAAGATAGGAACCAACATTTCACTGAAGAGCACATGCATATGATAAACAAGCACATGAAAAGATGTTCACCATCACTAGCCTTTAGTGAAATGTAAATTGAAACTACAATGAGATACCACTGGACCCCTGTCAGGTGGAAATTTAAAATACTGATAACACCAAATGATGGTGAGAATACAGAGAAACTACATCATCTTTGCACTGCTGATGGAAATGTAAACTGGTAGTTTCTTAGAAAACTAAACATGCACTTGTCATGCAACCCAGTAATTGAACTCCTGAGCATTATCCCAAAGAAACCTACATTTACACAAACTCCTGTGCATGAATTTTACATCGGCTTTATTCATAACAGGCAAAAACTGGAAACAACCCAAATGTTATTTAACATATGAATGTTTAAAGAAAACTGTTAAAAGCCTACAATGGAATACACACAGCAATACAAAGAAATGAACTCTCGCACAAAATAATTTAGAAGAATTTCAAGATTTTGCTGAAAGAGAGAAAGCCAATCCTAAAAAGTTACACACTATATTGTTATCAATCCATTTACATGCTTGAAATAACAAAATTGTAGCAATGCTGAACAGGTTAGTGTTTTCCAGAGATTAGGAATAGAGAGAGAGAGGTGGATGAGTCTATGAAAGGAAAGCATGAGGAAAACTTGTGATGATGGAACAGTTCTTTAAATTGATTGTGGTGGTAGTACACAAATCTATACATATGACAAAGTAGCATAGAGCTACACAAACACACACCAAATACAAAGTGCATGTAAAATTGTTGTGATCTAAATAAGTTATGTGGCTTGTACCATTGTCGATTTTTTTATTTTTCTATTGTAATATAAATATGCAAGATGCTACCACGAGGGAAAATTAGTGAAGTGTACACATGGTCGCACTGTAAGTTTTCATTTCTAAACTCCCATTGAATCTATAATTGTTTCAAAATAAATCTGTAAAATAAAAATAAAGGTGAAATGACATTTTAAGACAAAAAAGCAAAAAGAAATGACAATAACAATAATAATAATAGCAAAAAATATAAAACCCTCAGTATACACAAGACACCATTTGAAGCCCTTTACAAATAATAACCCATATAATCCTCACAGAATTCTATAATGTTGGTAAAATTATCATTTTTACTATTGAAAAAGCTATAATATTG
>NW_007739601.1:2640-3887 GCF_000696425.1 Galeopterus variegatus | reverse complement strand
ATCCCATATCACATGCAATAAGATTTATTTTCTTCTACACTGTTGACATGAGTCAATTATACATCATTTCTGAGTGAAGTTTTATAGGAATAACAAAAATTTGCAATTGAAATTCTAAGAATCTATTATCAAAATAAAGACTGCAAAATGAAAGTAAGCTTTATGTAGAAAAATGTTCATTAACGGCCTTCTTTATGTTACATTAGAACAGCCTAAATGCCTAATATTAAAAATATTACTATAAAATCTGCAACAATAAGAAATTACATTTAGGACAGGTTTATGCACTTAATAATGTTACTACATATAAGGTTCTGTAACGTACTTTCCATAACTAGAAGTATTTGTTGACATTTTTTATGTCTTTTTTTTTTTACAGTTTTTTTATTGAAAGGTAATTGATTATATATATTTGTGGGGTACAGAATTGAATATCAATACATGTGGTGATCAAATCATTGTAATTAGTATACTCATGTTTACAAAACGTAATCAGTCTTTGCGACCCTTAACTAGTTTCTTGCCAACCCCCCTTCCCCTCCCCCTTTCCCACCTCTAATAACCACAGATTTGTTCTTTTTTATTTGAAAGTTTAATGTATTATTGCGATTCTTTCCTTCTTTCTTTCCTTCCCTCCTTCCTTCCTTCCTTCCTTCCTTCCTTCCTTCCTTCCTTCCTTCCTTTGTTTCTTTCTTTCTGCTCCCACTTATGAGTGAGGACATGAGGTATTTCTCTTTCTGTGCCTGGCTTACTTCACTTAGCATAATATTCTCAAAGTTCATACATGTTGCTGTGAATAGCAGAATTTCATTGTTTTTTATGGCTGAGTAGTATTCCATTGAGTATACATACCACATTTTCCTTATCCAGTCATCTGTCAATAGACATTTAGGTTGATTTCAACTCTTGGCTATTGTAAATAGAGCTTCAATAAACATGGGAGTTCAGGTATTCCTTCGATATGATGATTTCCATTCCTTTTGCTTCCCAAAGGCATTGCTGGATCATATGGCAGTTCTATCTGTAGTTGTTTGAGGAACCTCCATACTGTTTTCCATAAGAGCTGCACTAATTTACACCACCAACAGTGTAAGAGGGTTCCCCTTTCTCCACATACTCACCAGCACTTGTTAACCTCTGTCTTTTTGATAATAGCCAGTCTAACTGGGGTGAGATGATACCTTACTCTGGTTTTGATTTGCATTTCTCTGATGCTGAGAGATGAGCATTTTTTCACGTGTCTGTTG
>NW_007739601.1:0-659 GCF_000696425.1 Galeopterus variegatus | reverse complement strand
TCATATACAGTGTATATTGACAAAATAAAAATTTAACGAAAAAAAATAAATAAATAAAAATAAAACTTGCCTTTCTCCAGCAATTGATCATTAAAGATTTGTCTTAAATGTAAAAAAAAAAAAAAAGAAAAAAAAATTTCATGAAGAATTATCGCAGTCAAGATAAAACCACTGACAAACTTTACACATAGTTTGGCACCACTCCTAATTATTACCAGGGAGAAGGTCACTTATTTTCTCTTGAAAACAACTTTGGATTTATTACCTAGGTATCTGATTGTTAAAGCCTAAAATAATTTTAAGTTTGAATGAAATTCTTATTATGAAAAAATGCTTTTGTACATGTGATTAATTAGTTTTAAAACTTAAAAAAAAAAAGCATGTGGCTTTTTGGTGTGAAATCCATCTCCCTAAGACAAACAAGGATATATATTTTATTTAAATTAGTTTTTATTTCATTTTCTGTGACATATGAATAAATAATTAGAAGATTTTAACAATGATATGCAGCCCTTTACATACTGTATTAGTCCATTTCCATTGCTTACTACAAAATACATGGAACTGGGTATTTCATTTTTTAAAAAAGAAATTTATTAAGAACTATCCAGACATTTATATGGAATAATAAAAGACCACGCATAGCCAAAGCAATGCTG
>NW_007739600.1:33506-35256 GCF_000696425.1 Galeopterus variegatus | reverse complement strand
CTTTTTGTCAGTCTAGCTAGAGATGTGCGAATTTTGCTGATCTTTTTAAAAAGCCAATTTTTGGGTTTATTGGTTCTCTTTTTTTCTATTCTCAATTTCATTAATCTTCACTCTTATCTTGGTTATCTTCTCTCTTCTTCTAAATTTGCAGAAGAAAGTTTAGTTTTCTTTCTTTCTCTAGAACCTTATTGTGTAGCATTAAAATCTTTCTGCTTTGTTAAGACAGGTATTCGCAGCTGAAAATTTTCCCTTGTGCACTGCTTTTGCTGCATTCATAAGTTTTGGTATGTTGTGTTTTCATTTTCAATCATCTCTGAGTATTTGTTAATCTCCCTTGGGAAATATTTTTTGATCCATTGTTTGTTTAATAGCATGTTGTTTAATTTTCACACATTTGTGACTTTTTAATTATTCCTTCTGTTCTTGGTTTCTAGCTTCATTCCACTATGGTTGGAGAAGACATTTTGTATTACTTCAATCTTTTTATATTTATTTACACATTTTATGGATTAATATATGGTTTACTCTGGAGAATGTTCCATGTGCACTTGAGAATAATGTGTATTCTGTTTTTGTTGGGTGGAGTGTTTTGTACATGTCTGTTGGATCTAGTTGGTTTATTATGTTGTTCAAGTCCTCTGTTTCTTTACTTATCTTTTGTCTGGTTGTTTTGACCATCACTGAAATTACTGAAGTCTCCAAATACTATTGTAGAACTATTTCTTGCTTCAATGCTGTCAATGTTTGCTTTATATATTTTGGGACCCTATACTTTTGTACCTATATGTTTATAATTGTTATATCATTTTTTTATGAATTGATCCCTACACTCTTGCCAACACAACCCTGGTTATCAAACTTTTCAGTCTCTGCCGGTGTTCTTGGTTCAATTAAATTTTTATTATGAGTGAAATTGGACATATTTTCATATGCTTAAGTCATTTTTTCCTTTTCCATAAACTTTTTGATTATATTTTTAGCTCATTTTTTTTGCTAGTTAAAAACTATTGGTACATATAATATTCTCATTTAATAAATTGGTCCATTGTTACAATGGAATTTACAAATGTTCATTTCCCAGTGTGTTGTCCATTCTTTGACTCTGCTAATGGTGGCTTTTGCCATGCAGAAATGCTTTATTTTCATATATTTGAATTTATAAATATTTTCTGAGTTTTGTGTAATAGTTAGCCAAGGATTCTTCAAAGGTTGCTGTGAAAAAGCTTTTTTGCTTTAATTTTTTAGTGCTTTTTTGCTTGTTTGTTTCTTTTTTACTTATTATTAAATATATTCCTTTTTCTTTTTTTTTTAATTTGAAAAGAATTTTGGTTTAATTCAAGCACATCATTGTACAAAGATGAGGAAACTGGGGGCAGCCATTTTTAAGAATGGAAAAAGACAAGCATGAGCTTGGAAATTAGATGGTGTTTGGGGTTGAACTGAGTCCCCTTGAAAGATACATTCAACTTCCTAACTCCCCGTATTTGTAAACGTGTCTTTATTTGGAAACAGGGTCTTTGCAGATGTCATCAAGTTAAGATGAGGTCATACTGAATCAGGCACTCATCCAATACAGAGGGTCCTCAATTTAGGATGATGGTTCAATTTACGATTTTTCAACTTTACAATGTAACCCTCTCATAAATGAAGTAGCATCTGGATTTACGATGTTTCAACTTAGGATTCTGTGACTTCACAATGGGCTTATTGGAGTATTAAATGCATTACCAACTTACGATCGACGTATAAT
>NW_007739600.1:28500-29121 GCF_000696425.1 Galeopterus variegatus | reverse complement strand
AGCCTTTCACGGCAGTATCCTCGTGGGCCAGTGGAAGGGGGTCTTTGTCCCCCTCCTCGGGAGAAGCGGCGCCCTTTTTGGGAGTGGGGCTCAGGCGATGCCAATGGGTTTTCTTCACTCAACGAGCAGAGCCAAAGGGTCTCGTCAGTTACATAGGGAGTCGCCATCTTGAGCAGAGATTTCTCTTCAGGTTTAGAGTTCTTCTCACTACACCACTACAGCAAACAGCTAGCTTATGAGGCTGGGAAGTCCAAAGTCCAGGGAATATGGCTGGTGAAGGTCTTGGTGGTGGCAACAGTGATGGCAGGGTGACACATTGTGAAAAATAAATATATTCCTTCTGAATGAATGCTGGTGCAAATTGTATGGTAGGGATCCATATTTATTTATATTTCCAGATGGCTTTCTTGTTCTCACAAACTTTATATTGACAAGTCTATCTATTCAATAAGCTTTGAAGTGCTCTAACTGTAAAAATACTATGTTCCACCAGTTGAGACAGATTTCCACTCACCATGGCATTTTCTAAGGGAAGCTCACCTGAGAATGCAACTCTGTCCCACAGTCTTTTACAAAACCTATTCTTAGCAGAAAAGGCATCTAGGAATTGCTAAGTCAACA
>NW_007739600.1:25888-26994 GCF_000696425.1 Galeopterus variegatus | reverse complement strand
AAGTATTGGTGAGGAAGTAGAACAATCAAAACTCTCATACGCTACTGGCAGGAATAAGTTAAACATAGTCAAACATCCACCCGCTGTATGAGCAAGCCATTCATCTACTAGTTATTTACCCAAGAGAAATGAAAGCATATGCTCACACAAAGACTGCGTGTAATAACCATAAATTAGAAACCACTTAGATGTCCATCAGCAGCTGAATAGGTAAACAAATTGTGGCATATCAATACATTCAAAGTAATATTAAAACACTCAATAAAAAAATGAATTAATGTCACATGAAATAACATGAATGAATCTCACAATAACTATACTGAGTGACAGGAGATAGATGAAAAAAAGTACAAATTAGATTATTCCATTTATATAAAACTCTAGAAAATACAAGCCAGTCTTTAGTGACAGAAAACAGTTCATTAGCAACCAGGGAATAGAAGGTGGGCAGACAGGGGCAGGAGGGAGGATTATGAAAAAGAAAACTGTTGGGGATAATGGATGTATTTATTCACTCTCCTGACTTTAGTGATGGTTTCATGGGTATATACATATGTCAAAACAACAAATTGTACACTGTAAACATGTACAGGTTATTGTATGTCAGTTATACCTATGTCAATAAAGTTCTTAAAAATAGGCCAAGGAATGGCCTTTAAAAAATAGATTTATAAGTTCAAAGTTGGTATTTGAGTCTATACACAGTGGGGGAGCCACTGGAATTTTTTGAGAAAAAGGTGATACTCTGGTGCTATGTTTTAGGGCTCCCTGGAATTAAACCTAAAACAATTCATAGAACTGATACTTTTGAGAAAAAAATTAAAAGTATCACTAGAATGAACTTTGTGGTGCTGGATTAGAGCTGGAGACATCAGTACGAACTCATGTTTAGGTTAGTACAGATGGACAGATACAGAAATCATTGTAGATATGTGAATGTGTAAATGGATTAGTATAAACACATGTACGTCCCAGCTCTGACCACCGAGAAGTCCTAGAAAAAGTGAGGCCCAGTAGCATCAAGCACACCTAGAACCGAGATCTGGATTTCTTTTTTTTTTTTGTCTTTTTTCGTGTCCGGCAACGGATCGCAACCCTCAGTGTCG
>NW_007739600.1:24083-24503 GCF_000696425.1 Galeopterus variegatus | reverse complement strand
AAACAAACAAACAAACAAAAAAACTACCAAAATACAAGGTGAGCCTGGAGCATCTTGTAGAGTCAGCAAGAAAATAAATATCAAAATGTAAAATGATTGGAACATGACAAAAGGACACAAAAGCTTACTTGGAAGAGCTGCCAATTGCCAAAGCTGGAACAATCTGAGCAACAAAATTAATAACATCATATTGAATTATAATCCAAAGTGTAAATCCATGCGTTCATACTGATATAAATAAACAACTGAATAAACAAACAAATAAATAAATGGAGAGAACAGACAAATCTTTTGTGTGAAAGAATTACAAACACTTTCTGTAGATACGTTGCCCTCCAGGAGATGTGCGTAGCCCTCCATCCCGACATCTGTCCTCTCAAGTGTAGGCTTTGCTCAGTGACTTGCTTTCAAAGAATAGGT
>NW_007739600.1:22894-24024 GCF_000696425.1 Galeopterus variegatus | reverse complement strand
TTGGAGTTCCCATTTGTCATCTTGGAAGCATCCCTGAGATGTCATTAACTTCCTAAGTTAGATTCCCTACTCTGCATTTGAAGCACACTAAAGATCCCATTATTGCACTTGCAACTGTCTAGTTAATATTTATTTTCCCAACCAGACTACCAACTCTGCTACGGCCATGCCCCTGCCTGTACGTTACCTCTCACCCCACCTTGTCCTGGTACCTAGCACTCAATAAATATTTTGTATTAGTTTCCAAATAATTTCTGCCATAACAAATTGCNTTTGCTCAGTGACTTGCTTTCAAAGAATAGGTAGCTTTCCAGCAGGAACCCTAGAAAATACGACCATAATCAGGCAATCAAGGATAACATCATTAATGATAATTCTCACTGAAAGCACGAATGAACATATCCCCAGTGTGACATGACAAAAAGGGCACTTCACCTCTCTGGTCTTCCTCGAAAAACCCATCACCCCAGTCTAACCATGAGTAAACATCAGAGAAACCCAAATTGAGGAACATTCTACAAAATACCTGCCCAGTATTCCTACCAATTGTAAAGGCTGTCAAAAACAAAAACAAAACAAGTCTGGAAAACCATCACAGACCAGGAAAGGCTACTAAATGTAATGATTTATGATTGATTATTTTTCATTATTTGTTTTTTTATTACAGATGCAATCCTTTAACAGAAAAAGAACACCAGTGGAAAATTTAATGAAATCTGAATAAAGTGGAGTTCAGTTAATAGTAATGTACCTGAGTTGGTGTCTTAGTTTCAACAAACGATGTCTTACATGATTATATAAGTTGTTAAAAATGGAGGAAATTGGGTGAATGGTATACAGGAACTCTGCACTATCTTTGTAACTTTTCTGTAAAGCTAAACCTATTCTAAAATAAAAAGCTTATTAGAAAATATTACCCAGCATGTTGGTATTTGTGAGTCTCAGGGTGATTTCTCATGGGAGAAGAGAAAGTCCTCCTTTAACGTAACTCTCAGGTATGAGTGTTACTGGCCTAAGCCCTCAAAGTTTATAGTTTAAATCTGAGTTTTTAGTGTTCCCAACCTGATAAATGACATTTCACAAACAGAATCATTAGGGAACAGCCTGATGAACTTGTCTAGGGGCCACAG
>NW_007739600.1:20312-21610 GCF_000696425.1 Galeopterus variegatus | reverse complement strand
GATGGACCATTATTCTGCTACCACAGAGCATCAGTTAAGAAAGTTTTCAGCTGCAAATAATAGAAAACCTGATTAATAGTGACTTCAGAGACCAGAGATTTATTTTTCTATGGCACAGTAAAGTCGGGAAGCAGGGAGACCAGATTGGGGGGTCCATCAAGAATCTTGTCATTCATCCTTCTACTGCCCCATCTTCAGTGTGTGGCTTCCTGTTGCTGCTGCAGTCACAGAAACTATATCTGCATTCGAAGCCAGAAGAAAGGCAGAGCTATTCCATGATACCTCCTTCAAATTTCTCTCATATATCATTGGTCAGAAGTAGGTCATATGTCCACTCTTCCTACATTAGAGGGTAAAAAATAGAGTATCTGGCTGTACTGGTCCATTTTTGTTTTACTATTACAGAATACCACAGACTGAGTAATTCATAAAGAAAAGAGGTTTATTCTGCTCACTATTCTGAGACAGCTGTGTTTTGCACAGGCCTCAGGTTGCCTTCACTCATGGCAGAAGGTGGCAGGACATGCAGCAGGTGAGGGGAGGTGCCAGGCTCTTTTTAACAACCAGCTCTCACAGAAAAAATCCATTCTCAGCAGAGCTCACTCACTGCCCAGGGAGGGATCCACCCTCATGACCCAAACTCTTCCCACTAGGCCCCACCTTGCAACACTGCCACATCAGGGATCAGATTTCAACATGAGCTTTGGGGGAACAACACATCCAAACTATATCACTGGCAAAGATAAACTATATTGTCTGGAAAGTCTTAGAGCAATTAAAAATTATATCGTGAGACCATTCTGGGAAATTATCTGGTTTTTCTTAAGCAAAGAAGAACAATGGAGGGTTCTTTGGTAGGCAATGAAAAACAGGTTATCCTAGAGAAACAAAAGAAAAGTAATGCAAGCACGAGTCAAAAGAGAAATGCTTGGCGTTTCTTGAGTGATCTGAGCAGCAGGAATCTGTGAAGCTTTTCCCTACGTACAGCAATAACCTGACTTTCTGCAAAAGCTGCTCACCCGGGGGTTCTTACTCTCACATTTTAAATCCTTGGAAGTAACAATTTGGGCCCCATTAGGTCAGATGCCCACCACAGGGTAGATTAACTATGGCTGGGAGTTCAGGCACATTCAGTATAGACAAGGTCTAACCCTTGAAGTCTTACCCTGCGTATTGGGGACTATTCTCAGAGAAGTGGTAATTGTGAGATGGACCTTTAGCCAAGAGGTTGTCTGTTATATTACAATAGAAAATATGGATAAAGGAAAATTAAAAATAAAAATTCTGACTAGATGGTT
>NW_007739600.1:17839-18895 GCF_000696425.1 Galeopterus variegatus | reverse complement strand
CCCAAGTTAACAGCAACATATGAATCTACAAATCCAATATGCTTAATGAACTCCAAGTAGGATCAATTCAAAGAGACCCATACCAAGACACATTATAATCAAACTGTTGAGAGACAAAGACAAACAGGATCTTGAAAACAGTAAGAGAGAAGTGACTCATCATATATAAGAGATTCTCAATAATATCAGCATATTTCTCATTAAAAACCTTGGAGGCATAAGGCAGTGAATTCATATATTCAAAACATTATAAGAAGAAAACTGTTAACTGAGAATCCTGCATTCAGCAAAATTGTTTCTTCAGAAATGAGGAAGAAANTGTGTGTGTGTGTGTGTACACACTTTTGATTAAGAGCTTCTAAAAAATTTAACATAATGCTATGTCAGAGATGCCAGCAGATTAGAAAGCCCCCCAAATTTATCTCTTTACCTAGATAACAATTACATACTGCCAGAATCTGTCTGATATAATGATTTTGGAACTCTGGGATCTATTTGAAGCCTTCCAGCTTCTAAGAAAAGGCCTGGTTAATGTTTAAGGATTACAGAATTTGAAACAACAACAACCCCACACCCGCACCCCCACATATATGGGAGAATTTAGAAAGTCACTATGCATTCCCAAGGAAAGACGCAGGCTCAAAAAAGACCCAAGAAGACCTTAATTGTACATCCCAGGCTTATGCCCAGCAAAGAGAAACTTAAAACAATTTTAAAATTCAGCAAATCCTGGGAAAGGATTTCCAGTTACTGCATTATAATATTCAAATGTCCAGTTTTTAACAAAAAATCACAAGGCGTTTTGTAAAAACAGGAAAATATGGGCCACTTAGAGGAACAAAATAAATTGATAGTAACCATCCCTGGGGAAGACCAGATGGCAGACTTACTAGACAAAAACTTCAAAACAACTGTCTTAAAGATGTTCATAGAGCTAAAGGGAGACAGAAACAGATTCAGGAAAATGATATATAAACAAAATGAAAATGTCAATAGAGACAGAAAGCAACAAGAAAGAAATTCTGGTGTTGAAAAGTACGATAACTAAAATTTTTT
>NW_007739600.1:15541-16098 GCF_000696425.1 Galeopterus variegatus | reverse complement strand
AAAAAAATTTAAAGTAATCTAAAGAGAGCTGGGGAGGTTATACTAATATCACAGAAAACAGACTTAAATTTAAAAAGTTTATGAGATAATGAAATACATTATATATTAATAAAAGTTTAATACAATAAGATGATATAATAATTATAAACACCTAATAACAGACCTTGAAAAATATGATGCAAAAATGGATAGAAGGGACAAATTGCAGTTCTACAATAATAGTTGGACACTTCCATAATGGGTAGAACAAACAGACAGAAGATAAGAAAGGAAATAGGGAACTTGAACTACACATTAAACCAACTAGATCCAGCAGATATATACAGAACACTCCACTCAACAAAAACAGAATACACATTTTTCTCAAGTGCATGTGGAAAAGTCTCATAAATTAGCTGTATGTAATGCCAGAAAATTATTCTCTACAGATGTTAAAAAACTTACATTATGCAATGTATCTGTTCTGAACACAACAAATTAATGCTAGAAATCACTAACAGAAGGAAAACTAAAAAATTCACAAATATGTAAAAAATTAACAAACTCTTACACAACCA
>NW_007739600.1:13355-13856 GCF_000696425.1 Galeopterus variegatus | reverse complement strand
AGCTCTCACAATTGCATGAGCCACTTCCCCTGATAAATCCCTCTCATGTATTTATATACATATCAAATTGGTTCTATCTCTCTGGAGAACCCTTACTAATACAGTACCACTAACAATGTACACCAACAGATTGGATAACTTAGATGAAATGAACAAAATGCTAGAGGTACCAAACCTACCAAGACTGAATCATAAAGAAACAGAAAATTTTAATGGACCTATAACTTGTGAGGAGACTGAATCAATAATTAAAAATTCCCATCAAACAAAAGCTCAGGATAGATGGCTTTGCTGACACATTCTACCAAATAATTAAGGAAGAATTAACATCAATCTTTTTCTAATTCTTCCAGAAAATTGAGGAGGAGGGAACACTTCCTAACTCATTCTAGGAGGCCAGCATTGCCCTGATCCCAAAGCCAGACAAGAATGCTACAAGAAAAGAGAACTACAGATAAATATCCCTGGTATCACAAATAAATATTGGTGCAAAAATTCTCA
>NW_007739600.1:10824-11461 GCF_000696425.1 Galeopterus variegatus | reverse complement strand
TCTGATAAGGGTTTAATATCCCGTATATATAAAGAACTCTTACAACTCAACAATGAAGAGCAAACAGCCCAATTTCAAAGTGGGCAAATGACTGGAATAGACATTTCTCCAAAGAAGGCATGCGAATGCCCAGTAAGCACATGAGAAGATGGTCGGCATCACTAGTCATTATGTAATTTCATATCAAAACCAAAGTGAGATACCACTAGGATGGCTATTATTAAAAATAAATAAATAAATAACAGAAAACACACGTGTTGGTCTAGGATGTAGAGAGTGTCAAGGATGCAGAGAATCTGGAACCCTTGTGCACTGCTGGTGGGAATGGAACCTGGCAAAGCCACTGTGGAAAAGAGCGTGTTGGTTCCTCAAAAAATTAAATGTCGGATTACCATAAGATCCAGCCATTCTACTTCTGGGTATAAACACAAAAGACCTGAAAACAGAACTTAAGTAGGTATTTGTACACCCGTGTTCACAGCAGCATTATTCAAAATTGGCCCCCAGGTGGAAACAATCCAATGCCGGTTGACAAATGAGGAAACAAAATGTGCTGCACCATACAATGGAATATTATTCAGCCTTAAAATGAAATGAAATTCCAGTACATGATACAACTGGATAAACCTTGAAGACA
>NW_007739600.1:8146-9168 GCF_000696425.1 Galeopterus variegatus | reverse complement strand
GCTGCTCCCGGCTCTGAGTGAAGCCTATTGTTTCTTCAGCCACGGCTCCCAGGACCTTCTCCTGCTACCTCGCTGTAGACCTGCGTGAGTGTTTGGGACCCAGTGTGGACCGCGGGCTGGAGGGCTGCGTGGGCCCGAGCCCCGGCTCTGCGCCTCCTCTGCAGAATGAGGACACAAACGGGTAGCCACCTCCGGGTCTGTGGGAAGTAGACGGGGTGGTGCCGCTCGCGCCTGGCTGAGTGGCCATGTCAACGCTCAGTAAGTGCCTTTATCTTTGTTTTTCTAACGTGGAACACCTTTTTGTTTTCATAGTTTCACTGCCGATTACAGCAAAGCTAATCATTACAGGGAAACAGAAATGGTATAACAACAAATTTAAAATGTACAGAATCACGAAGCTTACAATATTCCTATAGCATATTAAAAAAGAACTACTCGGTCGATACTTTCTGACTTTCATTGACATTTACTCAAATGTGTGGTAGACAGAATAATGGCCCCCAAAATGTCCACGTCTCAGTCCCTGGTACGTGTGAATTTGTCACCTTACATGGCAAAGGGACTCTGCAGATGTGATTAAGGTTAAGAACCTTGAGATGGGAAGTCTCCTGANGTGGCTTCCTCCACCAACTTAGACGAACTCAGCCAAGCAAAGACAAATATTTATCAGATGTTCTTCTTTTACCAAAGTTAGAATCACAGATAAAAATCACAGCAGAACTAGAATCACAGACTAGAAATGTAACTGTATAAAATAAAGAACAAAAAGTTATCTGTGATTCTACTAATTAGTTCAACATATGGGAACTTTGTTAATATTATTAAAAATTAAAATAACTGTATTATTTAAAAAAGTAGTTATTAGGATTCTAGGTGCAGTTGTTCTGTGATAATCTTTAATGAAATACAATAAAGTGAGTGAGTATCATACATAACAGAGAGAGCTCCCATTAGAGTCATGGTTAAGCGTTTGTGCTCTGAACACTGTTAGGTACGAATACCACTCTGCTCAGGAGTTTGGG
>NW_007739600.1:5383-6599 GCF_000696425.1 Galeopterus variegatus | reverse complement strand
GATGTTCTGTGTAGGTAATTATGTCATCTGCAAATAGAGATGGCTTTTTTTCTTCCTTTCAATCTTTGTTCTTTGACCACCACCCTCTTCTGCCATAGTGCATTGGCTAGGATCTCTAATATGATGTTGAATAGAAGTGATGAGAGTAGACATTCTTGCCTTTTTCCTGATCATAAAGGCAAAAAATTTAGTTTTCACCATTAAAAATAATGTTAGCAGAAGATTTTTGTAGATACCCTTTCTCAGGTTGAGGAAGTTCCCTTATATTCCTCCTAGTTTGCTGAAGAGTTTTTATCATGAATGGATGTTGGATTTTGTTAAATGTTTTTTTCTGAATCTATTCAGATGATTTTTTATTTAGCTTATTGATATAGTGAATTACATTTAATTTTCTAATGTTTGAATGAACATTGCATTCATGGGGTAAATCACACTTGGTCACAATTTATCATACTTGTTATATATCATTGGATTTGGTAAGCTTCTTTTGAGGAGTTTTGCAACTATATTTATGATGAAAACTGGTCTGTAGGTTTATATTCTTGCATTGTCGTCATCTGGGTTTGGTGCCAAGGCAACACTGGCTTCACAAAATGAGTTGAGAAGTGTTTTCTCTCAATTTTCTGGAAGCTTTAAAAAGGAAGGAAATTCTAATATATGAATGAGCTTTTAAAATGTTATGGTAAGTGAAATAAAATTATTATGCTAAGTTCGTCTAAAATTGGTCTATTTCTTCCTTAAATGTTTGGTACATCTGCTAGTGAAGCCATCTGAGCTTGGAAGATTTGGGGAAGTTTTTAAGATTAATTCCTTTTTTTTTTTTTTTTTTTTTAAATTGCGGTAAAATATATATAATATAAATTTTACCATTTTAACCATTTTAAAGTGTACAATTTAGTTGCATTAAGTACATTCCCAATATGTGCGACCATCAGCACCATCCATTTTCATAACTTTTTGTCACCCCATTCCTCCCTGCCCCAGCCCCCAGTAATACTTTCTGTCTCTGGGTTTGACAACCCTGTGTACTTCATGTAAGTGGAATCATATAGTATTTGTCCTTTTGTTCCAGTTTATTTCACTTAGCATAATGTTTTCAAGGTTCATCTATGTATCAGAATATACATGGTATACATATTTACATGGTATATGGTAGGTGCACACCACGTTTTGTCTATCTATCTGTGGACAGATATTTGGGTTGCTTCCACCATTA
>NW_007739600.1:2765-4007 GCF_000696425.1 Galeopterus variegatus | reverse complement strand
AAGTAGCAAGAGACCTCTAATGACCAGGATAGGGTTCTGGGCCTAGGGACTGTCTTCTGTCTCTCCCCCAAGAACAGAGGGTTTTTCACTCCTTCTGAGGACACAATGCATTTTCACCTGTGCTCTGGGACTGACGGTCTTTCCTGTACCCCTCCTGTCCCCCTCCCAGTGACATAATACTTTAGTTCCACAGGGGAGAAGTGTCTGGGTGGTAGTCATGGTTTTCCCGCAGTGGGCGCCCTCCCCCCACCATGTCTACACCACCACAGGAGACTCTAATCTGCCCCTTAACGCCCCCGAAATCTCTCTCCTGAGAATCTGGTGGAAGTTTGTGGGGAAGACTCTGTGAGTGGATACAACCACCCCCATGCTCTATCTCACATGAGCTCATGCTCGGCCTCTAGCAATCTGTTACAGAATTTAGCCTACCACCTACTGTGTGTACCTGGCACCTCTTCCTCCTGTGTCCTAGCACTTGTGGGCAAGTGCTCATATCCTTCTATGCTTGGAAGGCTCTTTGGTTACGTTATTGCCTCAGGTCTCTGATGGGCTCAAGAAAAGTTATAATTGTATAGTTTATCCAGCTTTTACTTGTTAGTTTAGGAGCAATACTCCTTGCTTTCTGTATAATTAGAACTCCTTGTTTTTCTTTCTTTATAGATGGAAATCTCAATAAAGATATAATAAAATAGAACTTTAAATATGTACATCAGAATCTTCTTTATTGGCTATGCAAAGCATATAGGTTTCTTTACAATAATAAAGAAAATGCATAGTTCTTAATTTTTATTGTCCTCTATATATATATTAGGGACATTATTTGACCAACAGTATGCCCACACAGATGTTATTGCAAAGGACTTTTAGGAGGATTGAGAGTCATCTCTCAAAGAGGCTGTCTGTCTCTTTTATACTACTTGGTTCCTAAGTTATGGTTGTCAGAACTACCAAACCACTGAAATTGAGGTGTATGATAAAAATAAATTATTTCAAATTAAGATTTTATAAAACCAATGATTGGATAAAGAAAATGTGGTATATATACACAATGGAATACTATGCATCCATAAAAAAGAATGAAATCCTGTCATCCGCAGCTTCGAGGACATTATGTTAAGTGAAATAAGCCAGACACAGAAAGAGAAACACGGCTTGTTCTCACTCATATGTGGAAGCTAAGAAAGTTGATCACATAGAGGTAGAATAGTGGTTACCAGAGGCTGGAAAGGGTGGTAGGGAGTA
>NW_007739600.1:0-1410 GCF_000696425.1 Galeopterus variegatus | reverse complement strand
GCACAAAAACATTTTTGAGGTCACTTATTTAATGTACATAGGCATTTGAAATTTATCATTAGTTATGACATTGCATAGTTCACTTCCTCAATATTTGTTGCTAATTTAAGCTGAAAATTTGAAATGAGAAATCAGAGACCTACTGTGTGCCATGGGGTTTAAGAGCTGCTGCCTTCCCCTGGCCTTGGTGCCTCCCATCTCCTTCCTCCTCCTGTTGGCCGCATGACTGGGCTGGGATCCTCAGTGGCTTCATCACCATGTCAGTGCTCAGTGAGACCCTCAGAGCTGCCCTGTCCGCATGGATCCCCCACTTTACACTCCTACTGAAAGCTGTCTTATCCACCTTTCACTCTTACCTTCCCATTGCCCAACACTTATCTCAGTACTTTATGCAAGATGAGAATTCAAAACCTGTTTGTTTAAAAGATTACTAAAAGGCATACTTGTAACTATGACCTCATCATGGTGGCATATGCTTATCACTTGTACCAAAGGAGGGGAAAACATTCATTTCTTTAGAGCGATTGAAATATTGTGATTTGCTGTAAGATACTTAACAGAATTTGTTGTCCTTGGCTCTTGCTGTATTTCTCATGTAAGTTGTTTCTCTATTTTCTGCTTGGATGACTGGAGGCACCTGAAACTCAGGCATCCAGTGGCAGTGTCTTCGTGTTCCCACCAAACCGCTCTTCCTTTGGTGCCCGAGCCTGTTGGAGGCCCTGCTGCCCGCGCAGTTTCCAAGCCGGGACTGAGCTGCCCTGCACCCTGCCCATCTTTACTTAAGACCCTCATTACTTTCCCAGTCTCGCTTGCTGGAATCCCAGGTCCCAACACTGCCCTCAAGATGCTCAATCTAAAACCCAAATCCTCAGAGCCTCCGCAGGGCCCGGGGAAGGGACCCCAGCCTGCTGGCCTTGTGCAGAACGTTCCTTTCTGTTGCTGCACCCCACTTTGACTCTATGCCCCCAGCATGTCTGCAGCACATCGCTGGGCTCCTGCTGGTTCCAGGGGGTTGGCTTTTGAGGGAGATCAGAGTGCAGCTGAGGAGAAAGTCCAGGATGTGCCTTCTCCACACCCAAGCCACATCTCTGGCAGTGGCTGCGTCCCTCCCTGTATTAGTTCCTGGGGCTGCTGTAACAGAGCACCACAGACCAGACGGCTTCAACGACAGATATTTATTTCCTCACAGAGCTGGAGGCTGGAAGTCTGAGATTAGGTGTGTGCAATGTTGTTTCTCCAGAGACCTCTCCCCTGGCTTGCAGGTAGTCATCCTCTCTGTCCCCACATGCTCTTCCCTCTGGGTGTCTGTGTCCTGATCTCCTCATCCTGTAAGGATGCTAGTCATATTGATCTCATTTTTCCTTAATTACCTCTTTAAAGGCTGGATCTCCAGACACAGTCACAATCTGA
>NW_007739599.1:34980-35257 GCF_000696425.1 Galeopterus variegatus | reverse complement strand
GGTTGTGATCCTGTTACCGGTCACGAAAAAAGACAAAAAGGAAAAATAAATAAAAATAAAAAATAAAAATAAAATAAAAAGACACTTGCTGGAGGAAATTGGAAAATGTCAAAGAGAACGAAGACAAAAATAAAAATGACCCGTTATTCCACTGTCCAGAGGAACCACTGTTTCCATTTTGTAGATTTTCTTTTTGCCTTTTCTTTTTGGCACATGTATAAGTTTTTAATAATTTTATTTGCTTTTTACATTAAAAAAAAAAAACATTATTCTGAAA
>NW_007739599.1:33360-34957 GCF_000696425.1 Galeopterus variegatus | reverse complement strand
GGTTGTGATCCTGTTACCGGTCACGAAAAAAGACAAAAAGGAAAAATAAATAAAAATAAAATAAAAAGACACTTGCTGGAGGAAATTGGAAAATGTCAAAAAGAACGAAGACAAAAATAAAAATGACCCGTTATTCCACCGTCCAGAGGAACCACTGTTTCCATTTTGTAGATTTTCTTTTTGCCTTTTCTTTTTGGCACATATATAAGTTTTTAATAATTTTATTTGCTTTTTACATTAAAAAAAAAAAACATTATTCTGAAACATTATTTTGGAAGTAAACAATTCTATTGCCCAGAGATAACTACTATGGACATTTCTTTGTATAGCCTTCCAGTATATATAAACATATATCATAAATGGACATTGTTAAACAAAATTATAGGAGGCCATTGTTTTGGACTAAGCTCCTGTAGTAGGCCCCACCAGATCAGACCAAACCAAAACAGAGTGACTCATGGTCAATGCCACGAAATCCAACCGAAAGTTTGAGGAAGCAGATAGATCTAAAAACAAACCAGGGTTTTTTTCCTCCCGAAAACAGGAGATTCTAGCATAGTGAGAAAGTCCCCTCTGCTCCAACCCTTATGAAAAGGTAACCTGACATTAATCAGGTTTTTTCTATTGTTTTGTTTCCTTGATCCCACCTTTTAAAACCCACTGTTCTGCCATTTCCCAGTGAGATTTGACACCAACTAAGTCCACTTACAACGGTGACAGGCACACAGCAATAGTGACAGAGAGTGATCTCAAGTTTGAGAGGTTCNGAGAAAGTCCCCTCTGCTCCAACCCTTATGAAAAGGTAACCTGACATTAATCAGGTTTTTTCTATTGTTTTGTTTCCTTGATCCCACCTTTTAAAACCCACTGTTCTGCCATTTCCCAGTGAGATTTGACACCAACTAAGTCCACTTACAACGGTGACAGGCACACAGCAATAGTGACAGAGAGTGATCTCAAGTTTGAGAGGTTCACCAAAAGTGGAGAACTGTTCAATTAAGTTTGGCCTAAAGGTTTCTTTGGATGTAGTGAGCTGTAACCTGACCTGATGCGTAAACAGACTGTAACCTACCGTTGTAACAAGTAGCCACATCTCAGCAAATTACAGCAGCCGAACCTCAGTCAACTACAAGCAACCAGCTGCTCAAACCAGGTTCAAATAAGGCAAACACTGAGCTTTAACCAGTGCAGCCGTTTCTGTAGGTCACTTTTTCTTTTTCTCTCCATAAATGTTATCTGACCACGTGGCAGCCCCAAAGTTGCTCTGGACCTGTTCTGGTTCTGGCGGCTGCCTGATTGGGAAATCATTCTTTGCTCAACTGAACTCTGTTAAATTTAACTTGTCTAAGATTTTTCTTTTAACAACATATTTGTTTGTATAATTTTTGCAAAAAAGAATCATTTTATTTTGTAGAAACAGCCAGAGTTAACTAAATATTTTATTTTGTGACTTGTCTGTTTCACTCGTTCTAGTGAGAGCATTTTTCTGTGTCTTCATTCTCCAAATTGACGTCAGGAATGGCTGCATGTGCCCCTAGAGCAGTGAGTGAGTGGGAAATCTGGAGGAGTGACCCACAGAGAAGGACTTAGCTTTTTT
>NW_007739599.1:31209-32670 GCF_000696425.1 Galeopterus variegatus | reverse complement strand
GCCAGAGTTAACTAAATATTTTATTTTGTGACTTGTCTGTTTCACTCGTTCTAGTGAGAGCGTTTTTCTGTGTCTTCATTCTCCAAATTGACGTCAGGAATGGCTGCATGTGCCCCAAGAGCAGTGAGTGAGTGGGAAATCTGGAGGAGTGACCCACAGAGAAGGACTTAGCTTTTTTTAATTGTGGGCACAGCCTTTGGAGCTGCTGCAAGAAGCCATGATCTTCACTTTATTTAATGAAATTCCACAGCCTTGAACCTCGTTTACAAAGATGTAAGGTGAACATCCTCCCAGTCATTTTCAAAAGCCTGGTGAGGGTACCTTAGACCTGTATGCAGAGCCTTTGGAAGGCTGTTAAATGTTCAATTTAGTACTGATTAAAATAATAATTGTAATAACAAGGGCTGACATATATAGTACATTTCCTATGTACCAGACCCTGTTCTAAGCACTTCGCACATGTCAATACTCACAACATGCCTATTGTGCCCACTTTACAGATAGACGAAGAAGCCTAGGCACAGATAGACTAAGTAACTTGCCCAAGGTTATACAGCTTGTTCAGGACTCAAAAGAGCAAGTTGGCTCCAGAGCAGAGGTTCCCAAACTTTGCTGTTATCTCAGAATCATGCAGGGAACTTTTACAATTCTATATGTCCAGGTTGCACCCACACCCACTAGAAAGTCAGGGGATGGCAGCTTGACATGAGCCTGGGTCCTCAAGCAATATTCCATGCATAGTAGAGTTTGGGACCCACAGCTCTGTGGCCTGTATTCTCAACGATTGTGTTAATCGTGTACAGGGATCTTGTTTCCAGCCTCCCTGTTCCCTGAATGAGGCAGTAAGATTGCTTCCTGAAGAGTGAAGTTCACCCAGGCCTTGGAGAAATGTGCTGTTGTGTGGACTCATCCAGGCTGTGCAGTCTACCCTGAGCTGTTGGTGAGGGCCGAGTCCAAAGCTGGGAGGGAGCTGGTTGGAGAGGGCTCATGGTGGGCTGGGTTGGTCCCACAAGGGGGAAAAGATGTCCTGGCTTCCCTGAGGCAGCCCCAGTTTTCATTCACTGCTCTGACGTAATTATTAATAGTGCCCTCTTACATTCTCACAAATGTCCTGGTTTGGATGATAACCCATAGTCACCCTACCTTTACATCCTCTCACGGGACCTTTGGGACCTTGTATGTTTTATTCACTGCATTTATTCTAATTCAACACTTACTTATTTTAGTGTCCCTTTCCCCTGCTAGATAGAACTCTGTGAAGCAGGGAGCGTGTCAGTCTCCTTCTTCGTTGTATCCCCTGCTGAGAGCACAGAGCCTGCTGCATGGTGTGCGTTCACAGTATTGGCTGACTCCGAGGAGCAGAACCCCGAGGAACCGCTGCTGGAAAAAACAGGGGTGGTGAGCCAGCCCTGGCAGGGACAGCCTGGGCGGCGCAGACTGCCCAGGGTGACCATCAGGGCA
>NW_007739599.1:19160-30855 GCF_000696425.1 Galeopterus variegatus | reverse complement strand
ATTCTCACAAATGTCCTGGTTTGGATGATAACCCATAGTCACCCTACCTTTACATCCTCTCACGGGACCTTGTACGTTTTATTCACTGCATTTATTCTAATTCAACACTTACTTATTTTAGTGTCCCTTTCCCCTGCTAGATAGAAACTCTGTGAAGCAGGGAGCGTGTCAGTCTCCTTCTTCGTTGTATCCCCTGCTGAGAGCACAGAGCCTGCTGCATGGTGTGCATTCACAGTATTGGCTGACTCCGAGGAGCAGAACCCCGAGGAACCGCTGCTGGAAAAAACAGGGGTGGAGAGCCAGCCCTGGCAGGGACAGCCTGGGCGGCGCAGACTGCCCAGGGTGACCATCAGGGCACAAGGCTACAAATGACACTATAGGGCCACAGCAGATAGGACTGACCCTTGGATGGAATAAGCAATGGGGGAGGGGACCCACCTGAGGAACATCTGAAGAAACCCCTACCCCCGTCCCCAAAAGATGGCTGCCCAGGGATTTTATTTATTTATTTGGCAGTTGGCCAGTATGGGGATCCAAACCCTTGACGTTGGTGTTTTATCACTGCACTCTAACCAGCTGAGCCAACCAGCCAGCCATACCCAGGGATTTAAAGGACAAAAGCTTGGGGTCATGCTGACCTAAATAATAGAAGAAAAGCAACTTTAACTTGTACCCCAAAGTGAATGACATGGGATATAGGAACATCCCTGCCCGTGAATCTTTGCTTTCATTTATCTCAGATTATTTCCTTGTATTAGTCAAGGTATGCTTAGTGCGAATACAGCAACTCTCCAGTCTCAACAGAAGGTCATTTCTCACCCACACGATAGTGCAAGATGCTGTTTGGGGGTGACCTCTGGGGTCCTTCTACCATCTTTCCACCATCCCTGTTGGATGTCTACCCCAGGCTGGAGGGAGTGCCAGTGGGGAGAGCATGAGTTTCTATGCTTCTGGATGCATTCTATTGGCCAGAGCTCGGTCACATGGCAACACCTAACTGCAAGGGCTACTGGGAAATGTAGTCTAGCAATGTGAATACAGAAATAAGTTTGGTAAATAATGAGCTACAAGATTTCTTCCTAGAAATGAAAGTAACGGGTCAAAAAGGATATATTAAGGAGCTAGCCTGTTAGCTCAGTTGTTAGAGCATGGTGGTATAACACCAAGGACAAGGGTTTGGATCCCTAAACTGGCCAGCTGCCAAAAAGAAAAAAAAAAAGAGTGTGTCTTAGTTTGCTATGGCTTCTGTAACAAAGTGCCACAAACTGGTGGCTTTAAACAACTAATTTACTGTCTCACAGTTCTAGGGGACAGAATTCTGAGATCAAGGTGTGAGCAAGGCCGGGCTGCGTGTAGGCTCTAGGTGAGGATCTGTTCCATGCCTCTCTCAGCCTCTGGTGTCATCAGCAATCCTGGGCATGCCTCAGTTTGCGGCTGCGTAACTCTCACTCTGCCTCCACCCCCAGATGGCCTTTTCCTTGTCTCTGTGTCTCTCTGCTTCTCTCTTCTTGTAAAGACACCAGTCATATTGGATTAAGGGCCCACCCTGAATCATCTTAAGGTACACCTTAATTATGTCTGCAAAGACCCTATTTCCAAATAAGGTCACATTCACAGGTTCCAGGGCTTAGGATTTGGACATCGAGTATTTTTCTGGAGGACACAATTCAACCCATAACAATAAAAGGTATGAACTTTTTATAGGTTCCTGAGACACTCCCATGTTGCCTCCAAGAAGATGGTTCTGATTTGCAAAACCAGCATGAGAATTGTCGTGCCATCCCCCCTTCCCCCGGCTGGAGAGCGGTGTTGTGGTTTTCTCTCTCCGTCTCATCACCTTGATTTTTGCAAATGTGATAAGGGAACAACGAGATCTCGTTTTTGTTTTGATGTTCACTCCTCAACAAAGACTGGAAAGTGCAAAAGGGGCCGGCCCGGTGGTGCTCAGGCATCACCTTCCCTGTCTCAGCTGAAGGGCGGTGCAGCATCGTGGCCAAAGGCAGGGACAGAGCGTCAGCCAGTGCCGCGGAGCTCTCCAGGGGGCGGACAGTGTCTGTCGGCAGTGAGTGGCCACCGTGGGACGCAGTCCAAACAGGGACTTAGGAGCATTTGACTGGCAGTCGTAAGATGCCTGGATCATACAGTTCTCTTCTTGCAGAGGCAAAATGGATGAAAATTTCCATCCATCCATCTGAAATGAACGTATCTAGCAAGGAGGCTGGGATGGCTTCGTCACAGGGCAGGCTGGCTCTGAGGCTGCAGGGCACGGATGCAGCTGCCACTCAGAGGGACTGTCCACAGAGCAACGCTGCAAGACCACTGGTGCCGTGGCACGTCAGAACACGGTGTGCTTAGTCCAGAGTCCCCACCCCCAGTGTGACTCATGCCAGCCACCTCATAATGTGTGACCCATTCCAGACAGAGTCCCTGTCAACCAGAGGAAAAGTGTAAATGGAATTTGTGTTCTGTTTTTGCCATAGTTCTGGTCGTTGTTTTTTTCCCCATAACTCCCCGTCTTCCTCCCATATTTTCCCTTCTCGAGTTTTCAATCAGAGGGAGATGCCATCGGGGAACCTGAGAGTCCCTGTCTCCCCTCGGTGTGTGCTCCCTGTGGCGGCAAGGCTGGCGAGGAGAGCAGCCTCCGGACTCCGAGTTGCTGTTCATGACACTAGTCGTTATTACCTTCGAGTGAAAGTGTTCGCTCCGCTTACCTCCCTCTTACGTGTATACTTTCCTTTCATTTATTTTGAGAATGGTTTGAAATTTTTATGCATCTTCCATCCCTTGCTCCCAAGAGATGGGGAGGGGCGGCCCCTTCCTTTCTCATCCTGCGGCACAACTGCCACTTGTACAGAATCCCCAGAGGGACAGTCTCCTTTCTCTGCTCCTGTGGGTGAATAGAGAGTCCCCTCCACCCCCCGCTCGCAGGTAAATTTGAGGAGGGCTCTGCTGGGGGCTTCTGAGAACCTCACCTGCAATCTAAGCCGGGAGGTGGACAGAACCAAGTGAAAGGAAAAGAGGCTCGTGTAACCATCAGGCTGGTTCCCGCGGGATCAGAGGCCGCTGTGGTGGCAGAGCTGCCAGGCAGGCTCAGGTACACTCAGAAACTCGCTTCCAGAAAACAGGCGGCATCGCTCACCTAAATCATCCTACGCTGAAAACATAATCAAGGCTATGACCCCCCCTGTCCTGGGGCCAAGTCCAGGTATGCCCAGAGGGTGTGCCACGGTCCCCTCTCCCCGTTCGTCCTCACCATCGCCGCTGCCACCCATTTTATCCTGGCCCCCATGCACTTGGTTAGATGGCAGTAGCAATGGGACCCATTCAGAAGGCTGCATTTCTCATGAGCTGATTTTCTTCTCAAAGAGATGAGCGGTACCCCACCACCCCCTCTCATTTGAAGCATGAAACGTTGTGCAAAAGAGTGGGGTCCAGCCATTCACACTTCAGGGGTGCTGGACGAGGCCTTTGGAATGAGACTGAGCCAGATTCCAGCAACACTCTGAGCCCTCAGGCAAGTTACTTAACCTCTCTCTCTCTCTCTGAGCCTCAGTTTTCCCATCTGTGGAATGGGGAAAGATTACCCTAGGCATTAGTTTGTGAGAATTCAATGACGTAGGAACTTTGCAAAGTGGTTCTTTTAAACCTTAAATCAAGTAGGGACCCTCCAAGGCTCAAAAGTCTCCAACAACCCCCATCTTACTCAGAATAATTGCAGATCTTTACCCTCACCCCCAAAGCCCTACAGGATGTGACACCGCTCCCTCTCTGCCACATGTCCTGACCCCGCTGAGCTCTGGGCATGCTGGCCTCTGTGCTCTTCCTGGGACACCCCAAGCCAAGCTCATTTGCACCTCCAGACCTTTGTGGTTCCCACTGCCTGGCACACACTTCTCTAGACAACCACAGCCTGTTCCCTCCCTCCTCGGGCCACTCAGGGAAGCCTTCCCCGGCCACCCCCGGAACAGCCCCTCCCTGCTGTCCCTCTCTCCACTGCCCGCTCACCACCTGGTACATCTCATGTTTTGTGCCTTGCTTCTTCTTCTGGAAGGCAAGCCAGGAGGGCAGGACTTTTGGTCTGTCTTGGTCTGCTGCTGTACTGGTGTCGGTCACAGAGCAGATGAATGAACCAAGGGGAATCAAGCGGCCAAATGCTGAAATCGTCCCCACAAAATGGAGAAGCTTCTAGAGCAGGCTGACCCCAGGCATTTGGGAGGCACACGTCCCTCACTTGGGGACCCAGTGGTCCACATGCTGGACATGACCTCTGTCCAAAGGGGAGAGGGATCATGGACCACCTCACCCAAATGGGGGGGTGCATCTGGGAAGGCTTCATGGGGAAGAAGCATTTTGTTTCTATTATCAGCATTCTGGAAAGAGGTCACAGTTTGCAGGATTGCTGAGGCAGGAGGAGGAAGCCTCTGGAGGAAGCAAAGCTGGCAGGTGACTGTCTGGAGTGGGGAGAGTGAGTGGCAGGTGACAGTGAATGGGCTGAGCAGGTAGAAGAGGTGGCAATCTACGAGGGCAAGGGGAGGTTCTGAGCATCCCAAGCTGGGAAAGCACTGCTGGGCCAACTAGTTTCTTTTTTGTGGGCGGCTGGCCAGTCCAGGGATCCAAATCCTCGACCTTGGTATTATCAACACCACACTCTACTGAGCAAGCTAACTGGCTGACTAGTTTCTGCATCACTTCTCTGTCTAGGATGCTGGTTAAAGACGGCACACCAGGAGGCAGAGGGACCTTCGTGCTTGGCTGCAGCAGCGAGCAGAAGAAGGACAAAGGCCGCCCACCACTATTATCTCCCCCATCCCTAAATCAAGATGGTACCAGCTTCTGCAGTTACAAACAGCAGTTTGGTCTCCTGAGGCAATACAGGTAAAATCTGATGGTGGCCCAAACCCAGGCATGGGGGAGGGGTATGGAAGGAGGGGCGAGGTTTGGAGCTGTTTGGGAGACAGGTGGTGGGGGCTCGGAGGTTGATTGGCTGGGAGGGGGGACTCGGAGAGCAGTCCCATAGTTCTGGATCGGGCACACAGGCCACTTGGACTCCGGGCTCAGTGGAGCTGGAGCCAGGCTCCACAGGGAGTTCCGAGGCCATGCACAGAGCTGTCGTTCGTAACCAAGGATGGTGGGAATAGTTTGATGGGATGAAGATGAGGGAGGGATGGCATTTGCTCCTATTTGGAGCTAAGAACAAATAGGTGAGGAGCTGGAGTGGAAGTTCTGGGCATAGCAGGGCCGTTGGGGCCAGATGACAAAGGGTGGCAGAGGTTGAGGGGTGGCTCTCTGAGAAGGCAGCCTGGGCGTGTCCAGGGAAGCACACAGGCATGGACTCTGGCTCTCCTTGAGGCCGTCCCTGTGGGGACTTCAGGGCAGGCAGTAAACCACGGTAGGATGGCGAAAGAGACAAGGACCTCCTGCATTTCCAGCTCATGTGAGGCTCCCTGGGGACATGGGACTACTGAAGTGTACTTTGAATGAGGACTGGAGGTCCTTGGGCACAGGTGGGGCTGGAGGGGAACTTTGGGCAACTGCTGTTGTGTAAGTTGTGACATTTGGTGGCACGTGTGTGAATGGCCGTGTTTACTCCTGCAAGGTCATAGCCGCTCATGCAAGCCAGCACCACTGCTGTGCTTTGAAAACTGGTGTCCCCTCCAAAATTCATACATGGAAATGTAATCACCAATGTAATAGTATTAAGAGGTGGGGCTTTTAAGAGGTAATTAAGTCATAAGGGCAGAGCCCTAATGGATGGAGTTGGGGCCCTTAGGAAAGGGCTGGAGGTGGGAGGTTTGCCTCTTTTTCTTTCCCACACACGAGGACACAGATTCATCCCCTCCAGAGGAGCAGCAACAGGGCGCAATCTTGGAGGTGGACACCAGGCCCTCACCAGACACCAGACCTGCTGGCACCTTGATCTTGGACTTCCCAGCCTCCAGAATTGTGAGAAATAAATTTCTGTTCCTTGTGTATTACCCAGTCTCAGGTATTTTGTTACAGCAGCACAAACAGACTAAGACATCACCTTGTTACACACGGCTTGTGCCAGGCTTCTCAGCCTCAGCACTACTGACATTGTGGGCAAATACATATTTTTTTGTACATAAAATATATGTGTATATTTTAGCATTTAAAAGTTGCAGTAAAAACAGAGAAAGAGATCATAAATTTAACACTTTAGCCGTCTTGAGTGCACAGCTCAGTGGCATCAAGCACATTGACACTGTCGTGCAGCTGTCACCACCATCCGTCTCCAGAACTTTTCCATCTTCCCAAACTGAATCTCTGTCCCCATTAAATAAGTCCCATTACCCCTCCCCCATCCCTGACAGCTGCCATTCTACTTTCCGTCTCTATGAATTTGACTATTCTGGGAACCTCATATAAGGGGATCCTACAGTATTTGTCCTTTGGGTCTGTTATGCACTTAGCGTGATGTTGCCGCGTTTCATCCGTGGGTAGCATTGACTTAGTCCATTCCTGCGGCTATAACAGAAAACCACAGAAGTTTATTTCTCGCAGTCCTGAAGGCTGGGAAGTTCAAAATCAAGGCATCGGCAGGCTCATTGTCCTGTGAGGGTCCAGTGTCCGCTTCCACGATGGCGCCTTCAATGCGGGCTGTGTCCGCTGCAGGGCAGGAACGCTGGGTCTGCAGAAGGCAGAAGAACAAAGGGGTGAGCTCCCTCCTCCAAAGCCCTTGATAAGGGCACGAAGCGGAGCCCTCATGACCTCGTCACCTCTTAAAGGCCCCACCTCTTAATACCATCACAATGGCCATTAAGTTTCAACACCTCAATTTTGGAGGGGACAACATTCAAACCGTAAGGAGCACGAGTCAGAATTCTTTTCTTTTCAAGGCTGAATAACATTCTGGGCAAATGCATCTTTACTGTGTGGCTTTGTAATGCCCTGTAGGATGCTCAGCAGCAGCCCTGGCCTAGATCCAATGGTCACTAACAGCACCTCCCTCCTCCCCATTGTGACGAGCAAAAATGTCTCCAGACTTTGCCAAATGTCCCTTGGAGGACAGTCTTACCAATTGAGAATCCCTGCTCTGTGCCCACTCACCTCCGAAGACTTGAGTCTCCCCTGCAATGTACCCGAGGCCACCAAAGAGCATCCCGCAAAGGGGCAGGGGTTGGGCTGGGGTGGGGAGGTGCTCAGGAATGTGAGCTGCAGCCCAGCTCCTAAATCCTATCAGAAAGTTACATCCACAAACATTTCATGTCAGAATCGCTTCATAACACTAGGGCAGATTTTCACCTAGCCATTTTTAATAAGAAACAGACAAAACAAAACCAAAAAATCCCTCTCTCTTCTTAAATCCACGTTAAGCATATGGCAAGCCATGTGCTGGCTGCACTGCATCCTGCAAACTGAATGCCAGCTTCTTGTTTTTTACTTTACATCTGGGGAGAGGTAAATCCCGCCTAGAGCCAACCTTGGGAGATGTGGGTTGGAGATGTGTGAAGCATGTACAAGTTGAAGAGAACAGGCCTGCCCTGCCCTCTGACACGAGAGCTGGATTTCCTTCGATAATCCAGGCCCCTCACGGAAACAAACAAGAGCAAGGAAACCTGACAGCAAAATCCATAACAACACACACGCGCACACACGCGCACCCCCCAAAACAGCGAGTCTGGCAGCCCAGGCAGTGACAGCCACGACTCTCGGTGAGCCTGCTCCCTCCTCCCGCCACCACCAATCCCACTCGGTTGAGATCCACAAACATTCTGAGTTTTGACTCAAACCCCATATAGCTCTGCTAATACCCATCAGCCCTCAGACAAAATCTTTTATTTCCTAGCAAGACTGGAATTTAAAAAAATGAATCTGTAGGGGATTTAGGAGTGAAAGAAAGACACCCAAGCCCCTCAGGATTATCCTGACAGGGAATGAATTTTGCTTGCTCATGCGTGGTTCATCAGGCATTGATTAAGAGTCATAGAATTTTGAAATTGGAACCAGAGAACCTTACAGTGGGAAAAAAATAAAGCTCCTTTCCAGGGCGGGGAGAGCAGCAGTCATCTAGCTTCTTTTGGAACATTCCAGAAAGGTGGCAGGTTTGCCCCAATCCTTCACCCCTTCCTGCGCCCTGCCCTCTGCCATGTGACATTCTGTTCCTCCCACAGGGGTGGCACAGGTTCCCTGACCCTTGACTTCAAGCTCTGCTGTGAGATGCTAGCAGAGCAGGGGCTTGGAAACATGCTCGTGTGGCTGGACTCTCCCTCCATTGCCTCTGTCCCCACCAGGACAGGAAGCTGCCTCAGTGAGCCTGCCCACCCGAGTGGGGCGGGAGACCCAGGCCACAGACGCGTGAGAAGCACCGATGCTGCATCTGCTGGTAAGTCTGGCGCTGGTTTGTCATGCCTCGTTATTATGCCAATAGCTGATCGATACAGAAACTGGCGGACTGACGCTGGCAGGTGCACTACCCAGCTTGTTGCCGTTTCTTATGCGGAACCAGCCGACTGGTGCAGGGAGGGACCTCTACCTCACAGGGCAGGCTGTGCCCTATTCAGCATGGTTCCCTGTTGGGCTGTGACTTTTTCCTGTTGCCCAGGGCTGGGGTGGGACTCACCTCCAAAACAATCCAGAAGAAGGGTGAGCGGTCCTGGACTCGGCTGCCTGTCAGCTGTTTCGTGACAGCTCTTGAGTCTCCCCAAATCTCCCTACCTCCTTGGAACACCGAGGAGACCCCATTATAGAGAAGATATGGTCCCAGCTCCCAGAGGAATACAGGTGGGGGCTTATGATAACCTGGGAATTTCATAGAAAGTGAGAGATGATCAAGCTAGAGGCAGGTGCCCTTACGGGAAGGCAGAGCCATCTCCTGACACCCTGATACTGCTCCGCCTCATCCCCTCCCCCCCTCGTCCCCTGTACTGCTCCCCCAGGCTCATTCACCTCCTCCTCTCCGCCACCAGTGTCTTCCCTCCAAGCCTGGCAGCTGCGGTGACCCTGCCCTCCACACCTTTCCCCTTCTTACCTTCTCACCAAAAGTGACCCATCCTGCCCAAATATTTGCACGCCTGTGGTCATCGCAGCGTTATTCACAACAGCCAAAAGGAGAAAGCAACCCAAGTGTCCATCCACAGGTGACCGGACAAACGAAGTGTGCTGCAGCCGCATGATGGAATGTCACCCAGCCTTAGGAAGGAAAGAAATCCTGACACCTGCTGCAACATAAGCAAAAACAAAGGGGCAAATACTGTATGACACCACTTATGTGACATCCCTAGAGTCGTCACGTTCACAGAGACAGGAAGCAGAATGGGGGATGCTGGAGAGAGGGAAGAATGAGGCGTTGTTTAATGGTGTATTAGTCTGTTTCTCTTGCTTATAACAAAATACCCGAAACTAGGTGATTTATAAAAAAAAATTTTTTTATTGCTTACAGTTTCTGAGGCAGGGAGTTCCAAAGTCCAGGGATCTCATCGAGAGAGGGTGTTGGTGGCGGACAGTGACGGCAGGGCATCCCATGGCAGAAATGGTGGAGCAGAGAGATGGCTCCCCGTGTGCTCTCCTTTGAGAGCCCCCAGAACCGCGCCCGTGACCACCATTACTAACCCATTCACTGTGCATGGTCCTTAGAATCTGATCACCTCTTCGAGGCCCCACCTTGCAATTAGCATAATAGGATTTCCTACCCTCTTAACAGTCACAGTGGGGATTAAGTTTTGGGGGGACATTCAACCCAAGGCAAATGGTAAGCAGTTTCTGTTTGGGAAGATGAAAATGTTCTGGAGATGGATGGGGGTGATGGCTACACAGCAATGTGAATGTGCCTCATGCCACTGAACTGTGCACTTAAAAGTGGCTTAAATGGCAAATGTTATGTGATGTGTATTTTACCAAAAATTTTTCTTAAAAGTGACCTGTCCCATATCCCAACTCTTTGAGGCCCAGCTCCCCCTAGCTGTTGGCCAACAAAGCAACTGAAAATCTCAGGCATGTGTGGGGTGGGCCAGTAGCGAGATATTGGGGACAGAGAGAGAGTCCCCAATATCTGATGCCCCTCCATTCCACATAGAGGCAGCGGCCTACCCTGCTTGTGCAAGTCTGCACAGGACCTGCCGATCACGCATCTTCCATGGAAGGGAAGGTTCTTCGTAGCTGGCATCCAGCTGGAGAGTTGGAACTTGAACAGGTAGGATTTGTTTGGATGGAGAAAGAAGGTGAGAACAACTGGGGGAAAAGCTAAAAGGGCAAAGTCAATGGAGAAGATCAGGGAAGGTGGAACCAGACAGCTGCCGGGCTGGGAAGGCAGAATTCCTGGCTTCACACCTGTCTTTCCACCTCTCCAAGCTTCCGAGGGACGACGGGGAGGCCTCTGCTTTGCAGACGTCCTGGGGTGAGCTTTGGAGTCAGCAGACCTGGGTTCATGCTCCAGCTCTGCTGCTCGCTGGCTGTGTGACCCCAACCCCCCTGAGCCACAATGTCCTCCTCTATAAAGTGAGAACAATCACAGGACCTATGCCTGCTAGGGCTTTGCAAAGGGTAACGTAATAGAATGCAATGGCCCAGTGTCCTTCCATAGTGAGTGCTCCATTCATGTGAGTCATTGTGCAAGGTCGGTTGTGGCACAGCTCCAGGGGTCCCCTCTCCTGCTACTCACACCTTTGAGCAGCCCCTTCCCCTTGACTGTGGGCTGGACCTACCAATTCGCTTCTAACAAAGAAGCCGCAGCAAAGCTAATGGGATGTCACTGCCATGGTCAAGTTGCCAATGGCTGTGACCCCCACCCCGCTGTTTCTCTCTCCCTTGCTGGTCCCCTCTGTCACTCTGATGAAACAATCTGCCTTGGTGGGAGACGCTCTGTGGAGCAGCCCACGTGACAGCCTGCAGGGCACCGAATCCTGCCGACAGCCACGGGAGCGAGCTCCAGTGAGACGGCCGTGGCCTTGGGAGGGATCCGGAGCCAGAGGGACCAGCGGTCACGCCCAGATTCCCGACTCATGGAAACCACGTGATAATGGCTGAAGCTGTTTTAAGTCGCTACGTTTGGGGGTGATTTGTTACTGTCATTTGTTATTTCTAACATGAACTTTGCCGTCCAGTTATCCAGCAGCCTCTCCAGCCAGGCTCCGCAATCCTCCCGCGCACCTTCTGCATCCGACACCACACACACCCTCCCGCTCTCACATCCTCACGCAGTGCCACACACACGTTATCTGCTATGTAGATGCTCATTTATCCTCTGTTCTTTAAGCAGAAGTCACCCCAAAAGCTGTCACTGAGCTTCTCCGACTGGCTGCAAAAGTCTACTGAGAACGCCCAGCTCCGAGGTTACGGTTCTGTACCCACGCCCAGAGCCGCAGCCCCGTGTCTCCCAGCCGCTGACGTGCAGCAGGACACCAGTCTACTGTTCCCTCGTGCACCCAGGACTTACATGCATCTGCCACACACACAGAATCTCCATTCTGGCCTTTGATTTGGTCTCCAGGAAAGAGTCTGGGCATGTTGACCTCTAGGGTTTTACAACTGAGTGTGGACCTTGAGGGCCAAGGTTATGGCGGGCTGCTGGGCCAGGCAGAGAGGAAGGAGGGCTGGGAAGGAGACTTTTGGGCCTGAATTTAAGTCCAGCTCTGTCTTGACAAGCTGGGCCCCTCTGGAATAGTTCCTTCCCCTCACTGAGTCTCAGACATAGGCCTTCAGGGGTCTGCTGTAAGAGGCTTATATAAGGTGACATAGG
>NW_007739599.1:0-18810 GCF_000696425.1 Galeopterus variegatus | reverse complement strand
CCCACGCCCCGAGCCGCAGCCCCGTGTCTCCCAGCCGCTGACGTGCAGCAGGACACCAGTCTACTGTTCCCTCGTGCACCCAGGACTTACATGCATCCGCCACACACACAGAGTCTCCATTCTGGCCTTTGATTTGGTCTCCAGGAAAGAGTCTGGGCATGTTGACCTCTAGGGTTTTACAACTAAGTGTGGACCTTGAGGGCCAAGGTTATGGCGGGCTGCTGGGCCAGGCAGAGAGGAAGGAGGGCTGGGAAGGAGACTTTTGGGCCTGAATTTAAGTCCAGCTCTGTCTTGACAAGCTGGGCCCCTCTGGAATAGTTCCTTCCCCTCACTGAGTCTCAGACATAGGCCTTCAGGGGTCTGCTGTAAGAGGCTTATATAAGGTGACATAGGTGAAGGGCCCCTCTTTTCTGCCTTGGTTCCAGGAAGGATGACCTACTGCAGGCCGCAGGCCCTCGCTATGGATCTACGAACCTCCCTCCCGTGGGAGGAAGCAAGCTGCCATTTGGGCTCACCATTCAGTCTCTTGTGAGTTGGGTTACTGTGAGTCAGTTCCCCAGAGCCTGTGCTCTAAAGGGCTGAGCATTCAGACCTGCAAGATGGAGAGCTGTCATGCCATGCCAAACCCCCCACCCAGCTGCTGGGCATGGCTGAGGCACGTCCTTCACAATGTCACTCTCATGCTGTCACAGGTTGCTCCTCTCACTTTAAAATAACAACCTTCACTTGACTGTGCAGCCCAAGAACTTTCCTCTAAGATTCTGCAGCCTACAGATGGCAGACAAGAATGAAGACTGGAAATCAGGAGTACTCGTGACATTTAGATCCACTAATCCATCAAGAGAAGATTTACTACCTCTTAGTATTGAGGGAGAGACCAGAAATCCTCTCACGGGATTGTCCAGGGCTCAGGCACTGCTTGGACACAGCTCAGCACTTAGTGTTGTGACCGTCAGGGGTTCATGGGACACCAGCGTTCTGTGTGCCTTGTCACCCACAGTTGCACCAGCACCCCAAACCCAGCCAAAAGGATTTGTTACCAGGTGCTCTTGCCTTTGCCTGTCCCCACATTATGTGTGGGAGAAGACGCTGACCTTGAGTTGTCGAGGAAAAAATGAGCCACCACCATAACACATAGGATTCAAAAAACCCTCTAGACTGGGAGGTCTTTGAAAGTCAGGGCCACCTCTTTCCTCCAGCAATTAGCCCTGAGGCTGGCACACAGGGACTCACACGTGCATGTAGATTGGATGGATGGGTGGATAAATGGATAGCGGGCTGGCCAGTTAGCTCGGTTGGTTAGAGCATAGCCTTACAACACCAAGGCCAGATCCCTGTACAGGCCAACCGCAAATAAATAAATAAATAAATAAATAATAAGTAGGTGGGTAGATGAGTGGGTGAGCGGATAGATGCAAGGGTGGATGGTTGGATGGGTGAATGGATGGACAGATGGATGGATGGGTGTGTGGACGGAGGGATGAATAAATAATCTCAGGCCAAGGAACAGAATTTCTTGCCCAGAATCCACCACTTATTAGTCTTATAACTTCCCTCATTTGTAAAATGGGATAAGGGTAATTCTTTTTCTGCCCACCCTACAAGGTTGTTGTGAGAATTAAATTAGATGATACGAGTAAAAGTTCTTTGGTTACCTATATAGAATTATACCAGTAAACGGAAGTACTGGTCAAAGAAAATGTTTTTGCACTCTAATTTACGAAATGCTTCTAGGAGAATTCATCAATTCAAGTAATTACTCAATGAATCCCCTCAAGGGACACAGCACTTTTTGGGTTCATTAGAGGCAGGATTCAGAGCAGTGGAGGCTCCACCAGAGCAGCCATCTCACCTCAGACGGGAGGTGCAGGTCACAGGCAGCTCCCCCTTGGTTTCCACAGGTCTACACCTGTACCTCCTACACGGCTGTGAGCTTGTAGAGGGTAGGTACTGTGACTTAGACCTAAAATCCTCCTCCTCTGTAAAAATGAGTAACGAATAGGCACTCAAAGACCGCTGCAAGAATTTCAATAAAATAATCAAATCACGGCATTAAAAAAGAGTTTATGGTCAACACACAACTTTACAAAAAGACAGGGATGCAGAAATAATAGAGCAAAATACCAGGCATGAACTGTGCCCGTGCGCAGCTCTGAACTGAGATATTGACATTGAAAGTGGTGTTTTACCCATGCAAGTTGTATTTTTAAGATGAAAAATGGGTTTGCATGATTGTGATGGGGGAAGCAGAGAGGAACAGGGTGAGGTGGGCCATGACCCTCCTCTGCGTGGGGATCAAAAGTACAAAGAGCCTGATGCAATGACCGACGGATGAGGAGCTTGATAGACAGCAGGTGATTACAGTGACGGTGATTTGGGGGTTCAGGCCCGTCACTTCGTAACACCTAAAGCACACCACGTGGCAGTGAGGGCAGGGATCCAGGTCAGAGCTGGAGGGAGGAGCAGGAATCGGCTCAAGTGCTCTGTCCCCTTTTCCTGCCCACTCTGGGCATCATCCAGCCAGACTACAACTGCCTGTGATGGGAGGCCAGGCTTCTTCTCTGGGGGGTGCACTAGGCTGCAGAAACACCCCCGGACTTGGGATGGGGCTCTGGACTGGCAGTCAGACAGGACAGGGAGAGAAAGGGGTGTGACTGTCACCAGCATGCATGGCTTGTCCTCATAGCATGCTCTAGCATACCAGCAGGCCGCCAGCTGCAGGGCTCATTGGGGGACAGGAACCAGGGAACACAGTGGCAGTTTCTATGCGTGACAGCACTATGGAAAGGGCATAGCATTTACTTCAGCAAATTTGAGACTGGGGATTGGTGAACTGACCAAAGTAGGTAAATATCAAGGGTTAAAAAACAGGTCCTGCGTTATCAACCCCAAGGCTGGGTGGCATGCATCACCCTCCTTTTGAAAGGACAGGCGTTGGCGTCAGGAGGGACTCGGCTGTACTCGGATTCCTAATATCACAAATTCACACCTTGAGAATGAAATGAAACAGCTCTATTTTAGCCACGTCCAGCTCCTGGGAGCTGGACCCCAAATGATCTCTAATTATGACAGAAGTCTCTGCCTTCTGGGCCGGTGTCCAAGGCTGCTATTGTGGCCACTCATCAGAGGCAGCCCAGCCGGGACCCAGGGACTGATCATCTGGGGGAGCGGGAAGTCCCAGGAGGCCCACAGTGGGGGTCCAGACCCCGCTCATGCTCTAGAGGACCTGGATGAGGAAGCGTCCCCTTAGCTCAAGACGTTTAACCCCCAGGGGAGTAGAGAAGGCAGGCAGAGCATGGGGGTCCTGGGTGACAGCTGGCTTTCTGGCCCCCTCCCCAAGAGGTTTCTACTCAGAAGATCCTCACTCACCCACCCTGAGTCTCTCAGAAGTGGGGAAGGGGCTTGTCTTTGGTGGTCACATACCTGGGTCACATACCAGCACTGAGTGGGCCGGGGCCGCGTGCCAAATGCCGCACGGTGCGCAGACAGCACCACTGTGAGGATAGATTTTATGGGTCAACCTGGCCAGGCCATGGTGCCCAGTTGCTTGGTCAAACCCAATCTAGACATTGCCATGAGGATGTTTTAGATGAGATTAATGTTTCAATCAGTAGCTGAGTAAAGGGTCACCCTCCCCAATGTGGGTGGGCCTCATCCCATCAAGCGAAGGCCTTAATAGACTGAGGTCCTCAGAAGGGGAAGGAAGCCTGCCTCTGGACTGATTGTCTTCTGTCCCAAGACGGTAATGTCAACCCCTGCAGGAATTTCCAGGCTGCCGGCCCCCACGATCATGTGAGCTGATTCCCTAAAATGAATCTCAGTGTAAACGTACACATCGTAGTGGTCCTGTTTCTCTGGACAAGCCTGCACCTCCATGGGCCTCCGGCCCCCCCCCCCCTGGAGAGCCACAGAGTGGCCTGGGCCAGTGCCAACCTGGACTCTTGCTCTCTGCCTCCTTAATTAAGGGGTGGGAGGGAAGGCCACCCTGTGCTAAAATTCTGTGATTTGACATTAAATGTTAACCCCTCACAGGCAGCCTATGAGAAAGCACCCGTGTGTGGAAGAGACGACTGGTCTGGACCGAGTCGCCCACCCCATCCCCTTCAAAGCTGTCTTGTGCACCTGCCCGCTGGCCCTAGGCTCCCCAAACGCCAGCAGCCCCTTGGCAAACAGCTGCAGCCCGCAGCCTTCTTCCAGTGACTCCCAGACACGTGGGTGCTCAGATCTCTTGTTGATTGGCAAGACTGGATTGCTCAGGGCCACAAGAACAGCAAAATCTGTATGCTGCGAAGGTCCCACGGTGGATTTGCGGCCTGTGTTTTCTAGTTAGATCATCCTGGAGGTTGTGTTTGTTCTGAAACCTCAGGGCATGACCTGGCTTCAGCGCATGTGTGCAGACGAGACAGGAGGAGTCCAGGACAGGAGGATCGATGCTGAGCAGCTGAAGGCATTTACGATCCTTCTTCAGGACTCATCAGGCGGCGAGGCCCACTGCGGAGCTGCTTGCGGTGGACCTGGGTTGGGAGCCCCCTTGGGAGAGCTTTACAGACTGGCCTGTGTGTTTACAAAGTCTGGCTCTCCTGGGTGGCTCCAACCTGCCAGAGAAAGTTAATGTTTTTAATTAAATATATTGTTCTGGGTTTTTTTCCATTGTAAGCTCCATACTCGCTTACCCACGCTACAGAAATTGACAGGCGCTCCGCTAGGGGCTGGGACATTGGTGTAACACCAGCGTGACATAGTCCCTGACTGCAAGGAATTTACAATCAGGTCATTGCTCATTATACAGAAGATTTGGAATTTTTTTTTAAAGTACAAAGGAAAAAGTCCTAGTCCTCCACACAGAAACGATCTCTGTAAACTTTCTGATGAGCTTCTTTTGGATCTTTATGCTTAAATTATTTTCTTTGTGGATGTGACTTGCGTGTGATCAATTGATAGTTACAATTTGGAACTCTGTTATTTAATGAAGTGTTTCCATATTATTTAAATCTTTTCATGACAAACTCCTCTTTTTAGGGGTGACATGGTCTAGTGGATTGAATTATGCCCCTCCAAAACTCATTGAAGCTTGAATTGTGTTTCCCAAGCTTTATGTATTAGAAACTTGTCCCCCGCTGTGACTGTTAAGAGGGTGGGAAATCCTCTTATGGTCATTGAAAGGTGGGGCCTTGAAGAGGTGATTGGATTGTAGGACCGTGCAGCAGTGAATGGGTTGGAAATGGTGGTCAGGGGTGTGGTTCTCAGGGCTTTAAAAGAAGAGGAGAGTCTGTCTGTCTGTCTGTCTCTCTCTCTGCTTCCACCATCTTGCAATGTGAGACCCCTGGGTCACTGTTGCCACCAAAAGATGGACTTTGGACTTCCCAGCCTCAGAAACTGTAAGCAATAAATTTGAATTTCTTTATAAATCACCCAGTTCTGTGTATTCTGTTACAAGCAACACAGCAGACTAACACACATGGTATTCCATTAGGATCTGTACCATCATTTAATCAGACATCCCCTTATCATTGAATAGTTAAGATTGTCTTCCTTTTTTTCTGCTGTTATAAATAATAACATTAAGAACATCATCATTCTTATAGCTTTTTCAATAGTTCTGTTTCTTTGGGATGTGTTTTCAGAAAAGGAATTGAGGCAAAGGTCTTTCAAGTGGCTGATGGTGACAAACATTTCCTCTCTGTCTCAGTCCTGTGGGTCAGGCACTGGGTGCAGCTTAGCTGGGTTCTCTGGCCCAGGGTCTCTCTGCCGGCCAGGGCTGCAGTGTCATCTGAAGGCTTGGTGGGGGCAGGATTGCTGCCAAGCCCACTCCTGCAGCTGTGGGCAGGAGGGGGTTCTTCTCAGCTGTTGGTAAAGGCCCTCAGCTCCCTGCCCTGTGCACCGTTCACAGGGCGGCTCACAGGTCAGGGCAAATGAGAGAGTGAGAGAGAAGCCATAGAGACAAGTATCTTGCAACGAGGCCCATCTCTGCCCATCAGGGGTGCTGCTCTGCTCTTGCATGAGCTTGTGCCCGCGCCATGCTCACTGCCCAGCACGGGCGACGGACTGACCAAAGAACGTGCTGAACTCGTGGGTTTTGGTGGCCTATTAGCTGGCATAACTTGAGGTGAAATTGACTTAGCCTGGCTCCCCGGGCAGCATTCTCCTATCTGTGGAGCGGGGCGGGGTGGGATGGATTCTGCACCCTGCCTTCTCCCACAGCGAGCAGACAGCATGATCTGGAGCCCGCCATGCAGAGGAGAGACTTGAAGTTACCCAGACTCTTTCTGGCCCCTCTGTCCACTCAGTGGCGACCTGAGAGTGGGTCATGACCATGACTGTCCCGTGTGCCAGCTGGGGGCCTGACGCTCGCTACCTTTTAGGCAGTCCCTCAACTGCCCCTGCCCCTCGCCAGGTCCATTCTCCACCCTGAGCTAGAACCACCTCTGAGAAAGCAGGGTCTGGCTGTGTCCCTTTCCCGTTCAGAACCCTCCAGGGACCCCCTGCTGCTCTCAGGATGAGGCCCTGGTACCTGGGCCTGGCTTCCAAGGCCACGGTGACTGGCACCTGCTTCTCTCTCTGGGTTCCTCTCCTGCTGGGCCCCCTTCCTGCCAGCTCCACACTCTGTCCAGGAGGTCGACAACCAGGTGGTCCCTTCCTGCTGGCCTTTGCCACAGCTGTTCCCACTCCCCTCTTCCAGCATCATCTCTCACCTGTCCCTCCCCTGAGCCTGGCTTAGGTGCCTCACCTCCTCCTGCTGGAGGTCAGCTTCCTCCTGGAGACTGCACGCTCCAGGGGGCAGGGCCCCTGCCTTCCTATTGAGGGGCCTCGGCACCCACCCACCTACAGGGAGGGTGCCCTATGGCTCTGCCATGTGAGGGGGAGTGAGGGGAGCTCCTCAGAGTGTGGGGCCATGGGGGGCAGGGGGATGAAGGCATTGAGGTCGACAGGGTCTATGGGTGTTGGTGGCCCCCATGAGCCGTTGTGACCCTGGTACCCAGGGGCTCTTGGCAGCTGCCCTGAAGCACGGCCATCTAGTCCCCAAACCCCACCCTATGCCCTTTCCTCGTCAGTCTTGCTAGTCTCGCACATGACACACAAGGCTCACCCAGGGTTGGACAAAGCCTCAGAGTGAGTGAGAAAGCCCAAGATACACAAAGGACTCCATGCAGTGGCTGCAGAGCAAAACCCTAGAAGCAAACAAAAGGAGGGTTGATGAGAAATAGCAAAAATCTGCACCAGAGAGTTTTGGTCCAGATATGGAGTCCTGGTCTGAGTCTTGAGAGAAAGAACGTACAGCGACCAAGACACATATAGAGGGTAGCCTAGGAGGGGAGGTGTAGGGCAGGCTCCTCTTCTCCCCAAAAAGGGAATGAAGAAAACAATCAAGACTCAGGAGGAAAAGGCGTGTGTATAAGAAAGGCGTGGTCCATACAAATTAAAAGTGGGAGTGATTCTGAACCCTGGTGCAGTGTCAGCTGAGCGCCCAGGGCGCCGGCTCAGGCCCGGGTCCCAGGCGCAGCTGGGGGGCGCATGGACCCCTCGGCTCAGCTGCGGACGGCATTCACGCGCACACTTCAGCGTGGGAAGAACCGAGGCTGCCAGGTTAGCTCAGCCGGTTAGAGCACGGCCTTGTAATTGGTGTTGTCAGCACCACACTCTCCCAAGTGAGCTAACCGGCCATCCCTATATAGGGATCCAAACCCGTGGCCTTGGTGTTATCAGCACCACACTCTTCCAAGTGAGCCACAGGCCAGCCCATTAGTTATTATTTTTAATCGTGGTAAAATACAACATAGAATTTGCCATCTTGGGCCGGTCCCGTGGCTCACTCGGGAGAGTGCGGTGCTGGTGGCGCTGAGGCCACAGATTCAGATCGTATATGAGGATGGCCGGTGCGCTCGCTGGCTGAGCGTGGTGTGGATGACACCTTGCCGAGGGCTGCGGTTCCCTTACCAGTCAAAAAAATAAATAAATTTGCCATCTTAACTGAATTTAAATGTACAGTTCAGTGGCACTAAGTATACTCACAGTGTTGTGTGACCACCATGACCTCCATCTCCAAAGATTTTTCATCTTAAAAAACTGAAACCAATGCCACGGGTCTTGCCTGGGGTCCTGAGGTATGGAGCCAGGGATCAGACCCCCTCCCACAACCAGGCACATTGCCAATGCCACCACCAACCAGGTAAGGAGCATGCCAAAAACATCACCTCCATGTGGGTGGCCCACCACAGCCACTACAATAACCACGGCTGCCATGAAAGCAGCTACATGTTTTTTAAGGCTGAATAAGATCCCATGGAATGTATATACCACATCATGTTTATCCATTCATGCATTGATGGACACGTGGGGTCTTTCCCCATTTTGGCCTCTGTGAATGATGCTGCTTCGAAAGCGGGTGAAGCATCTGTTCTGTGATTATATTGGGGGACTTGAACACACCTCTCAGCATTGGACAGATCATCTAGGCAACAAATCAGCAGAGTAACCTTTACTCTTTCAGAAGGAGAGAAGAAATCTAGGGTGATTAGAGGGGGGAGGGGGAGGGAGAGGGGAAGGGGAGAGATTGGACAAGGGGCATAAAGAATAAGTACGATTTGTAACAATATATACACTAGTAATATTGATTTGATCAACATATGTCAACATTGAATCCCAAAAGTATGTATAATCAATTATGATTCAATAAAAATTGTTTTTAAAAAACTGAAACTTTGTCCCCATTAAATGATAACTCCCTGCTTCTCCCCCTCCCAGCCCCTGGTGACCACCAGTCTACTTTCTGTCTCTGAATTTGACTACTCTAGGGACCTCATACAAGTGGAATCACATAGTATTTGTCCTTTTGTGACTGTCAGTTCACTTAGCACATGTCCTCAAGGTTCATCCATGTTGTGGCATGTGCCAGAATTTCCTTCCTTTTTAAGGCTGAATAAGATCCCATGGAATGTATATACCACATCATGTTTATCCATTCATGCATCGATGGACACGTGGGGTCTTTCCCCATTTTGGCCTCTGTGAATGATGCTGCTTCGAAAGCGGGTGTGCAAACATCTCTTCAAGACTCCTAAGTTTTGGGCCCTCAGTTGTTGACACAACCGCCCTTTCTCTCCCAGAATTCGAAGTGGTTTTTGAATCCAGAGTCTCCTTCGGGCACCAAATGCACACTGAGCCCTTACCCAGCCCTGGCCAGTGCTAAGAACTTAACATGCGTTGTCTTACCTGATCTGCAAAGGAGGGGATCTCCATCGCTACCCTGTTGTAGATGAGGAAACTGAGGCATAGGATGTAAAAGACACTTGTCCAAAGTCACACATTAGGTAAATTTCCGGGGAAGTTTTGAACCCCAGCAGTCTGACTTTGTTGGAAGAGTGGAGAGGCAGGTGAGGAAACTGAGGCATAGGATGTAAAAGACACTTGTCCAAAGTCACACATTAGGTAAATTTCTGGGGAAGTTTTGAACCCCAGCAGTCTGACTTTGTTGGAAGAGTGGAGAGGCAGGCGTAATTGTCACTGTGTGGGAAAACTCAAGTCACGGATGAGAGTGGCTCTGAAGGCCACAGGGCCCTTCCCTCTGATTCCCGTTGTGTCTCAGAAACCGTGGGACAGCTATTCACAGCTGTTCTATCCCTCCTCCCTCACTAGCTCTGCAGACACGGCGTCCCCGGGACTTTTCCTTTTCTGAATCCAGCCTCCGTCAGCCACCCCGCAGCTCAACAGAAGCATCATGACATCATGAACCCACAAGAGCAAATGTCTGCTGAGTCCTGAATGAATCAGACAAGAGAAAGGTTAGGCGGCCAGTGGGAGCTAAAAGCCCCTAAAAGTTTAAAGAGATGCTGCCAAATGGGTGATTGGCTCCCACGGAGATTAGTTGTAATCAATTATTAAGCAATAGTTTAATATTTTAAGAGTTTGCTCAATCACAGAGAAACGAGAACATTTTATGATTTTCCCTCTTACATCTTCCAGAATAAGATAAAATAAAACAAGTATAGATACAGTAGCATAGATTTTTTTTTTAATCCTCCCATTGAAATAACTGGATGCATTTATTTTTATTTTTAACTCCTTTGTATTCCCCACAAAGCCCAGCCCGGCCTGAGGCTGAGTGGGAGCAGAGCAGACACTTACGAGCGGGCGGTGTCCTGAGTGCCTGGCGCTCAAGCACCCAGCTTTGTTCCAGGAGGCATCGCTGTGTCCCAAACGGCTCCTGGCTTACTGACAGTGGCGCGACAGTCGGTCCTTACAGTCTCTCGAGCCGGGCCACGTGGGAGAGGCCCATCATCATGTCCTTGAACTCCCCCTGTCCATCCCATCCCACTCCTTCCCTGAGCCCTGCCTTTCCAGAGTCAGTAATTTAGGAACAGGGAAGCTACTGAGAGAGGGGCCACAGGAGAGGTAGGGGTTAAAGCACGTCACCACCTGCATGATCAGCCCGGAGATAACAGAGGTGCCGGGCTTCCATATGTGATCAAGTCCCCCTTTGCAGACTAATATGATGTGTCTTTTCCCTTCAATCCACCCATCCATTCACCCACCCACCACCCACTTATCTACCAACCATTCACCTGCCATCCATCCACTCAGTTACCCACCCACCCGTCTATCTGTCCATCTATCCACCCATCTATCCATCCATCCATCCACTCACCCACCCATCCGTCCATCCATCCACTCTTCCATCCATTCACCCACCAATTCACCCTCCACCTACCTATCCATCCACCCACCAACCCATTCACCCACCATCCGTCCATCCATCCAGTTAACAACATATATCAGGTGCCAAGCTATAAGCCAGGTGCTCAAGAGGTTTGCTCTCTGGAAAGGAGGCAGACGTGGTACCCTACACGCTATTCAGGGTGCTGGGTGCTAAACCAAAATGTCCTCAAGGTATGCTGGGCACAAGGAAGGCAGGGGCCCCTCCTCAGTACAGGTGGCCTCACTGAGAAGAGTCCCTGTGCTCAGTCCAAGGAAACCAAGGAGGCTCACCAGGCAGGCCGGATGGGGTACTGAGTGTTTTTTCCAGGCAGAGGGACCAACCTGAGATGTGAACCTCTGAGCTCCGCGTGGCTCTTCTGTCCTAGCCCTGGCACTCTCTGTCCTTCTGATATCCAGTCTCCTGCCCTATAGAGTAAGGACACTCCAGCCTTTCCCCTGGGACATGTAGAGAGGGGTCATTTTGAAGCGGTCTGCATGCTGGGCAGGCCCCAGCATTTTCTGTTTGCTACCGTTTTCAGGGAAAGCTCGTGGCAGGGGCAGGGATCGGGTCTTTGAGATGTATCTGCAGATTATTCAAGTTCATTTGCTGTATCTAGATCATGCCACGTCCTAATTAATGCAGACCTTCAAGATTGTTCTGCATTTGCAAAGTTTTCTGAAATGGGCCAGTGCTGTAAGCTCCAGCGGCCTCCCCACCCAGAATTTTCCCTCCCTCCGCTCTGCTCCCCCAGATAGCCTGGCTTCCACTCCAGGTGGGAAGTTGCTACACAGCCAGGACATGAGAACCTGCTTTTGGCTCTTCTGAACTCCAAGCGTCACTAACCAACAGGCATTTTATAATTGATTTGGCTTCATAAAATTCCTAGGTGACTAATACGCCCAAGAATTCCCAAGCTGCTCCCGGCTACGAGTCCTGCTGTTACCTGTGTGTGTGCTGCCTGCATCGGACGTCACCGCCGAGTGGGCGGATTTGAGGCAGAAGATGTGGCCACGGGGACGTGCAGGCAGAGCCCGGGCCGAGCCTTTCCTACATTCTTTGGGATCAGTAACAGGGTTTGCCTTAACTCTTCAGCCAGGGGATCTATACGTCCCAAAGACAGTATGTGAAATATTTATTAGGAAGAATATCTATTTTTAACTAGGGATGATTTCAGTTCTATTATTCATGCAGCCTCGGAGGGCAGGCTTCATGCTTGTCTGCTCACAGGCGACGCTAAGCAGAGCAGGGGCGGATGTGACATCAGAGACCGGGGTCTGGGGAGGGCAGTGGGGGATTCTAGCCAGGAAGGGTGGGCAGAGGCAGCTGATGCCAACGGCCTGATTCCAGCCAAAACCTCCACCTTCAGGTCACTCTGCCTGCGAGATTCGGTGAAAGTGTTGGCCTCATTTTAAAATACAAAGTCATCTGTGCCCCCTGCCAATCCTTCCCAGGCTCCCTCTTCTACAGAGATGGGCCTCGGCATGTGGGAATTATCTGAACATGGCCCCGTTCAGCCTGCGGAGCCCGCAACAAAGTCATCTGTGCCCCCTGCCAATCCTTCCCAGGCTCCCTCTTCTACAGAGATGGGCCTTGGCATGTGGGAATTATCTGAACATGGCCCCGTTCAGCCTGCGGAGCCCGAGATAAACCGTCCCATTAAAGACAGGCACCTGCTTCCCTGGCAGGCCCCACGCTGACAAGGTCTAGAAAAACAAGCTGGGAGCTGTCAGAACCCGAGCAAGAACACATTCAGCTGCCCACTGAGCTGAGAGAAGGGGGAGCGGCTGGCGTAGGCGCCGGGGCAATGACCTGCTGAGGAACAGCTTCAGACACCCTCTGCTCCCCCTGAAATCCCTGCATACAAAGATGCCAAACATCTGGTCACCCGGAGCAGGCCGGAGGCCCCCTCCACACACTCCACAGCAGGGAGAGCAAGGGCGTCGGGGTCAGGTGCACCGAGCTTGAGTCCTGGGTCCATGTGAACTGCTCTGCCACCTGGGGCCAGTCCCTTACCCATCCTTAGCCTCAGTGTTCCTGACTGTAAGTGGGGAACCCAATAACACGGGCCTCCTGGAGATGTTCCAGTTCATAGATGATGCTCTGCAAGGATGTGCAGCCCCTCTGCCCTGCAGATACGGAGGTGACGAGAGAGGGGCAGGTGGACAGACAGATGGACATTGTCATTCGGTATCAGGCCTTGTGCTGGACACACACTGTGTCACTTAGTCTCCACTCAAGCCTCTGCATTGTGCATGTTGCCGCCACCTTGCAGGGTCTCTGGGGACTGAGCCCTGAGCCTCCTCACTAACACCAGGGACACAGCGTCGGGGAGAAGGTCCCTAACGGCGTCAGTGCAAGCCCAGGCTCTGACCGCTGGGAGTGGCAGCCACCCAGGGTGCAGCCCAGAGCTCCAGCTTTGCAGGGTGTCCCTTCCCGTTCTCGGAGCGGGCGAGCCTGACCTTGCGAGGGAAGAAAGGACGTGCCTGGAGGTTAAAGAACCATCAGGGCGAGCACTTGGGGCTGAGGAAGGCGGAGACTGGGACATGTAGGTCAGCGCCAGAGGGCCCCAAGGGAAACCCAATTAGGACACGCTGGTGCGAAGGGAGCAGGACAGCCTCGGGCCTTGGGGAAGGTCATCAGTCAGATGGCTCCGGCCAGGCCAGCTCTAGGGGCTCAGGTCCCATCACAGCCACCCGCGGCCACCTGACTCCAGGGTGGAGGAGACGCTCGTCCTGTCGTGGGTACTTCCTTGGCTGCCCCTCCTGCCCCCTTCTCTCTGCCCCCCACCCTGCTTCTCCCTCCCTTTGCTCTGCCCTCTTCTGCCCTTGCTCTTGGGAATGCACAGCCCAAGCTAAGCCACACAGGCGGGGGACACCACTCCCTCACCTGGGCCAGCCCCCAGCGCCCCCTGGACAGCTGGTGTCCCGGGATGGCTCCCAGGCATCCTAAACAAAACCCTCGCCTTGGCAGGCTCCTCACCCTGTTTCCTGGGATGTCTTGTGACTGATCTCCCGCCTCTGCTTCCTTTTATCTATCCAGTGACTCTCCAGCCCGCACACCTCACCTGTGCACCCCTATTCCCAGGCTCAGGGGTTCCCCATGACCTCCCTGGAAACACCCAGGGAATGTTACCCTGTCTCAGAGCCACACGGCCATATCTGAGGGGGCCTGATAAATATCTGAGCAGTTTCAATTATTTATCGTGGGCACGTATTTTTTGGTTTGAAAACAAGAGTGAGGGCCTGGCCAATTAGCTCGGCTGGTTAGAATGTGGTGTTATAACACCAACGTCAAGGGTTCAGGTCCCCATACCTGCCAGACACACACCAAAAAAGAGAGAGAGAGAGAGAGAAATAAATAAAACAAAAAGTGTTATTAAGCATAAAGGTAATAAAAGAAAATGTGTCTGTAGCAAATTTTTAAAACGAGGAAGTCAGAGGCCCAGGGTTAAGTGGGTGGCTGTTGGAGAAGTGACCTGGGGACCCTGTGTGCTCTCTCAGATTCAACCTGTGAGTTGAATTAATCCAGCTGATGTCAGCCCCCCAGGCATGCCCTGCCAGAGCCACTGCCACTGCCAACGCAGGCTGTGGCCAGCAGTCCCTATCCCCTACCACAGTGGAGCAGGGGGTCTCCCTCCTGGCTGGGAGTTAAACCTCCTGGGGAGCTTTGCCCCTGTTTAGGTCCCTGTTTAGTTACCACCTTTGACCTAAGATGAGGTCAGACTCAGGCATGGCGGGTGCCTCTTCTGCATTGGGTGACAGATGGAAAGAGCTCCCAGGCACATGGGGTGCTTGCTGAGCTCTGGGTTCTGCACAGACAGGCCTGTCCCCAACTGCCTGCATGAGACAGCCCAGGCAGGACAGAGCCCAGGGCTGCATGCCCAATAGTCCCACGGCTGGTGCCGGTGGCCCTGAGCCCAGCTCCCAGGCGTAGAGATCATCACTGCCTCTATTCTATATAGTGGACACCGAGGTTCAAAGAATGGTGCAGCCCATCCAAGGGCATAGCCAGTGGCCAGTGGCCAGACTTGAACTGATGTCAGCCTGGTTCCAAAGCCCAGGCTGCAGCCCTGAGCACGTGCCCCCTCCCCTCAGCTCTGGGGTCTAACCTGCGTGTCCTGTCTGCATGCTCCTGTCCAGCTGGGGAGGGGAGGGAGGGAGGGCATGGAGGGGAGCACCCAGAGAGGTCACCTCTCACTTGCCTCGGTCCCTGAGGTTCACTCCAGGGGTGGGCCTGCCCCACGCCTCCCCTGGCACCCAGGCTGGGGGCACGTTGCCTACCACCCCCAACTCTGCAGTCCCGAGGATAAGAGGCATCTGACACAGAAATGGAGTGCTGAGAGGTTTCTCTGCATGCCCCACCGCCCGCTCCTGGCTGGCAAGGGCTGCCTTGCAGCATGCCAGGCTTCTCGGGTGGAAACACCTCTAGAAGCCTCCTAATGGCCACCTGATTGCCTTTATTTATGTCCCTCTCCAAGAGTCTCGAGGCTTCCCAGCAGCAAAACACTTTAGAAACAATAGAGAGAAGCGATCCCAACCACAGGAGTCCTGGAGGCCGTAGCTGGCCTCAGTGCTGGGACACCAGCCTCCAACAGTGTGGGCACAGGGCCCATGGGGTTCCCTCATGGGGGGAGGGAAGAGTGGGCAGTGGTAGGGGCTGAACAGAGGGCAGGTCACGGCCACAGCACACCGCACTGGCCTTGCTGGGTGGCTCTGCGAGGGCACCTGAGAGTGCTGGGACACCAGCCTCCAACAGTGTGGGCACAGGGCCCATGGGGTTCCCTCATGGGGGTAGGGAAGAGTGGGCAGTGGTAGGGGCTGAACAGAGGGCAGGTCGCGGCCACAGCACACCACACTGGCCTTGCTGGGTGGCTCTGCGAGGGCACCTGAAAGTGCGCCATGGGCAGATGCTGTCCCAGATGCTTCACAAACTCCTCAATGCCAGCTCCCAGCAAGCCCTTCGGTGCCATCCCCAAGCACCAGCTGTGGTCACGCGCTCAGAGAGGCCAACGTCCGCAAGAACCCTTGGCTGTCACCTGTGCAGCAGGACTTAATGCAGGCTTGCCGAGTGTGTGTGTGTCTGCAAAACTGTGCCCTTCCCGTGAACATACGTGGCCTTGAGGTGGAAAGTGCCTGGAATGCTCCCCAGCACACAAACGCACGCACTCACATGCACACACCCACGGCATCATCCTACACACACACAATCACATCCTCCTTCCACACACAACCACGTCCTCCTTCTACACACTCAACCGCGTCCTCCTTCTACACACTCAACCATGTCCTCCTTCTACACACACACAACCATGTCCTCCTTCTACACACACACAACCATGTCCTCCTTCTACACACACACAACCATGTCCTCCTTCTACACACACACAACCATGTCCTCCTTCTACACACACACAACCATGTCCTCCTTCTACACACACACAACCATGTCCTCCTTCTACACACACACAACCATGTCCTCCTTCTACACACACACAACCATGTCCTCCTTCTACACACACACAACCACGTCCTCCTTCTACACACACAACCACGTCCTCCTTCTACACACACTCAACCACGTCCTCCTTCTACACACACTCAACCACGTCCTCCTTCTACACACACACAACCACCTCCTCCTTCTACACACACTCAACCGCGTCCTCCTTCCACACACACACAACCACGTCCTCCTTCTACACACACACAACCACGTCCTCCTTCTACACACACACAACTGCGTCCTCCTTCCACACACTCAACTGCGTCCTCCTTCCACACACACAACCACGTCCTCTTTCTACACACACACAACCGCGTCCTCCTTCCACACACTCAACCACGTCCTCCTTCCACACACACAACTACGTCCTCCTTCTTCACACACACAACCGCATCCTCCTTCTACACACACACAACCGCGTCCTCCTTCTACACACACACAACCACGTCCTCCTTCTACACACACACAACCACGTCCTCCTTCCACACACTCAACCACGTCCTCCTTCTACACACACACAACCACGTCCTCCTTCCACACACTCAACTGCATCCTCCTTCCACACACTCAACCGCGTCCTTCTACACACACAACCATGTCCTCCTTCCACACACTCAACCGCGTCCTCCTTCTACACACACACAACCACGTCCTCCTTCTACACACACAACTACGTCCTCCTTCTTCACACACACAACCATGTCCTCCTTCCACACACACAACTACGTCCTCCTTCTTCACACACACAACCACATCCTCCTTCTACACACACACAACCACGTCCTCCTTCTACACACACACCACCGCGTCCTCCTTCCACACACTCAACTGCGTCCTCCTTCTACACACACACAACCGCATCCTCCTTCAACACATTCAACTGCGTCCTCCTTCTACACACACACAACCTCCTTCTACACACACAACCACGTCCTCCTTCCACGCACTCAACTGCGTCCTCCTTCTACACACACACAACCGCGTCCTCCTTCCACACATTCAACTGCGTCCTCCTTCTACACACACACAACCTCCTTCTACACACACACAACCACGTCCTCCTTCCACACACTCAACTGCATCCTCCTTCCACACACTCAACCGCGTCCTTCTACACACACAACCATGTCCTCCTTCCACACACTCAACTGCATCCTCCTTCTACACACACACAACCACGTCCTCCTTCTACACACACAACCCGTCCTCCTTCCACACACACACAACCTCATCCTCCTTCCACACACTCAACCGCGTCCTCCTTCTACACACACACAACTGCGTCCTCCTTCTACACACACAACCGCGTCCTCCTTCTACACACACACAACCACGTCCTCCTTCTACACACACACAACCGCGTCCTCCTTCTACACACACACAACTGCGTCCTCCTTCTACACACACACAACCACGTCCTCCTTCCACACACACAACCACATCGTCCTTCTACACACAACCATGTCCTCTTTCTACGCACACAACCACATCCTCCCTTTTCACACACACACACAACCACATCCTCTCTCTCTCTCCACACACACAACCACATCCTTCTCTCCACACACACACAACCACATCCTCTCTCTCTCACGCACACAACCACATCCTCTCTCTCCACACGCACACAACCACATCCTCTCTCTCTCCACACACACACAACCACATCCTCTCTCTCTCCACACGCACACAACCACATCCTCTCTCTCTCCACACGCACACAACCACATCCTCTCTCTCTCCACACGCACACAACCACATCCTCTCTCTCTCCACACGCACACAACCACATCCTCTCTCTCTCCACACGCACACAACCACATCCTCTCTCTCTCCACACGCACACAACCACATCCTCTCTCTCTCCACACGCACACAACCACATCCTCTCTCTCTCCACACGCACACAACCACATCCTCTCTCTCTCCACACGCACACAACCACATCCTCTCTCTCTCCACACGCACACAACCACATCCTCTCTCTCTCCACACGCACACAACCACATCCTCTCTCTCTCCACACGCACACAACCACATCCTCTCTCTCTCCACACGCACACAACCACATCCTCTCTCTCTCCACACACACACAACCACATCCTCTCCTGCACACCCACAGTCACATACTCTTTTACACACACACACACACACACACACAGCCACGGCCTCTTTCTCTACACACACACACATGCACACACAACCCATCATCTCCTCCTCCAGTGACCCTTGTTTGCTCCTGGAACCCAGCTCCTCCCTCCGCCTCCCAGCTGCCATGTCGCAGGGATGTGTTGGTTGGTCACTGCTTAAAGAGCTTCTCCAAGTAGGCCAGGCTGCTGGCAGCAAAGAGCACAACCTAAATGGGTTAACTTAGGCAGAAGAGGGAGTTGTTGGAAAGGTGTTGTTACCTCAGAGATGAAGCAGAGTCAGGGGAACCGAGCTTGGGCGGCCCTGGGATATGAGGCACAGCCGATGCCCCCAAGACGCTGCGTGTTTAGGGAGGACAGGACCAGGCAGCAGAGGCTATGCTGTGGTACGGACAGCCTGAGAGACCGGCGCTGCACCCTGTGGTTCTCTTTCTGGTCCCTTCCCCCAGTGCATGTGGGTGTGTCCCT